>NC_139353.1:110889074-110921574 GCF_055883805.1 Amblyomma maculatum | reverse complement strand
TAAGGTAATAATCAACAGCCTCGGGAAGAAAAAGCAGTTTGCTTTAGGTAGCGAAGCACTAGACGTAGTAGGCGAATATGTCTACTTAGGATCGGTAGTAACCGCAGATCCAGACTATGAAAAGGAAATAACTAGAAGAATAAGATTGGGAAGGAGCGCATTTGGCAAGCAATCACAGATTATGACTAGCAGCTTACCGGTATCGCTCAAGAGGAAAGTATACAACAGTTGCATCTTACCTGTACTCACCTATGGGGCTGAAACGTGGCGCGCAAACGTACCGTGCCGTAATATTATATATATCTCTTGAAAGCAAACACGGGATTTGCCGCTTATTTGTTCCGTCATCATTTTGAATGCCTTTTTTAACATGGATCAGTATCGATAAGCCAAACAACCCCGACCAATTTTTACGGACAGCCCAGTCAGCCTGCTGAGATTGCGTCGTGGTATCTGACACACTTTCTGTAGCCAATAGTTTATGGCGTTAAATGGATGGAGTACGCGTAGGTAATGGAATTGTTAAAGAAAACAAAAAAATTACGATGTAGAACGTTTATGTGCCTCACATATGGACATTTTCTTACACGCGTTGTTCTGTCGAGTCAAGAAGTAAATACCAGACCGGCTGATTTTAGTACTGCTCTGACGACGATATATTCAGTCCGACTTCAAAAACTCCATTTTGGAAAATGCAAAGTCATGTGGCAAAGCTCGAAACTATACTGGAAGTGGCAATTGAGCAGAGCTCCAATGCCTCTTCATCTCTTCTTCGTATCGCAGCGACAGATCGAGTGACAATGACTAAGGTTTAGGCAGAGACGATCTGTACCAGGCGAATTAGTTTCAATGTCGCCACCACGAGAAAGGATATTTCTTTATGTCTTTAGTGTACACTGCACCTTGTTTCGGCAACTTAATCTTCTCTAGTTCAACAAAACGTAAACAAGCTAGCAAATAAAATAAAACAGCAAAAGACATTTACGACTGCATAAGTCAGGTAATGCGAATGTTTCACTACGTCATAGCCCAGTTTTTTCTTCGAATTTGGTCGTATTTGAACACGCATTATTCGAGAATTACAAATGTACAATAATGGAGTATTTTCGCAAGTGCATGATTTTTTTATTTGCAGACATCCGGTGGACAATCTTTTTTTATCGTCCTGGCGGTGGCGCGAGATGTGAGTCAGCGGAAACCATCAATGTTTTATGTGAGCAGTAAGTAGACCTCTCGTTACCTCATTTTAGCGTCTTGCTGGCGCTTTTGTCGTCCCGCTTCGGCCCCTCGTAGTCGACGTTTTTTTCGGGCATGCTTTTGTGCAAGTTGAACACTCGCGCGACAAGCACGGCGCTTGGATTGTGATGCGCAGAACTTTATTCCCGCACTAAGCATAGTTTGTTTCGTACGGCGTGCCTCATTCATCTGCCGGTGCACCTGGTCCCAATCTGTCTACCTGCGGGGACGCACGCCCGTAAACGCAACCGACTCTAACAGCTAAGAGAAATGCACAAGCACGCACGTAAATGGTGTCCTTGACACCAGCTCGGAGCGATGACCTTCTGCACTCGCTACTATTTCCCTTGCAAACATGCTTCGATGGGCCTCATCCCTCACTTTCCACATGCGCTCACTGCCTTCACACTGCTGCCGACGACAGCGTGGTTTCGGTACCATGGCAGTAGCTTCGCTAAACGCCGAGGCGTTTTCGATAAATGGGGCTGGTAAACTTCCGCTTTAACAGTTTGTCATGCTTCTATCATAGCCAAGAAGACGCCACGCGCGTATTTTATGAGCGTAACTAAGTTGCAACTTTACACCACGTATGATATTTGCAGCCTGTAACTTTACAATTTTCAGTGATGGAATTTTCTGTTAGCGATGGACACTGACAAACTTCGAAAGGATATGCCGTTACATCCGAGCCTCCTTAGAGGTAATATTTACGGACCATGATCACAGCAAAATATGACATTTGTAGCAAAATCTGAACGTAGACAATGCGACACCGATTGGGGTTGAGCTGGTGAAATTAACCTTGCGAATTACGACGGCAATTACTTCGTCACAGTGACACGTACACAGTATGGAAGAAAACTGAGCAAGGGTTTAGGACATGCTTCAATTTGCACTTCAGGCCAACGGTTTGACAGGGGACTTGACCTCGAAGACAAGTTCGCTCCTGGAAATTTGCATTGCCTGGTGAACTAAGGCTTCTCGTGATCCCTTGTTCAGTTCTATTTCTTAGTGTATAGCCTTATTCCTCTATATTTATGCTGAGAGACTGATCTGTGACCTGAAGAGCTACCTCTCAATCCACCCAGTCATTTTCATCATCATCAGCCTCACTGTACCCACTGCTGGGCGAAGGCCTCTCCCGCATTCCTCAAAATAATCCGGCCCTGTGCTAGCTGCATCCACTTGGCACCTGCCCACCTAACTTTCTGCCACCCCCTGCTACACTTTCCTTCTCCTGGAATCCAGTTTGTTACCTCTAAGCGACCATCAGTTATCCTTTCTGCTCACTACATGTCCTGCCCATGCCCATTTCTTCTTAAGTTCCACTACAATGTCGTAACTTGAATTATATCTCTGACTCACTCTGCACGCTTCCTATCTCTTAATGTTACCCCTACCATTTTTCGTTCCATAGCCCTCTGGGTTGTCCTCAACTTAAGTAGAACTCTCTTGGTCAGCCTCCACGTTTCAGCCCCTTAGGTGAGTACAGCTAAGATGCAACTGCTGTATACTTTCCTCTTGAGCGATACCGGTCAGCTGCTAGTCATAATCTGCGGGTGCTAGCTAAATGTGCTCCATCCCAATCTTATTCTTCTTGTTATTTCTTTTGCATGGTCTGGATCTGCGGTTACTACCTGTCCTAAATAGACATATTTGCCTACTACTTCGCTACCTAATGTAAACTGCTGTTCCTTCCCGAGGCTATTGAACCTTATCTTAGTCTTCTGCATATTGATTTTCCAGTCCACCTTTCTACTTTTCCTGCCTAGGTCATTAATAATTCTTTGAAGTTCCTCCGCTGAGTTAGCAAAGCGATGTCATCAGCAAATTGCAGATTACTAAGGTGTTCTCAATCTACTCTTATCCCTAACTACTCCCATTTCAAATCTCTGAATACTTCCATCTCTCTCTCTCTCTCTCTCTCTCTCTCTCTCTCTCTCTCTCTCTCTCTCTCTCCAGTCTTCAGTCTCTGATTATCAGTCACCTTCATTAGTCAGTAAATGCTCCACAGAGCAGATGGGAGTATCATATAATTCTTAGAAGACTGCAGGAAACTCCTTCTTGCATGCACTGCCGCTGTGGTAAGCAACTTCTTGAAGTAAGCTGTATACGGCTCCTGCCTTTTTGAGTGGAGCGAGAAAAACACACCTTTCCGCATTGTCTTCTGAACAGTATATAAGATAATTATGCTTTACGTGCCACACACGCACCGCATGAGAAACTTAGTAAAGATGATGCCGTGATGTTTGTGCATCTACGCTGGAGCAAGAGCACAACGCATGCGGTCTGGTACAGTTGCGTGAGATCTTCTAATCCCTTGATCGCACCTGCTTTGTTTGGTGGATACCGGAGGCTACTGAAATCAATTACCACGATTCATTTGAAGACTGCGCTCGTTTCTTGAGGGACATTTAGTGCGAAAGCACTTACACGATCGTCAGAACCGAGCGGAAACCTGGCTTGTACGTGGTTTGTTGCCATAGTAATCATGAAGCCAACCCGTTATTTGAGTCACTGAAGCTGGGAATTACATGTACAACTGACACCCCTGTGGTTATGCCCCTTCCATTGTTGCCTCTGGGGCTCCATTAGTTGCAATTGAGAGGCTTGTCGTATCATTCTATTCCCACCATATCTGCTGTACCGCTCTGTTTCATTCTTTATATCGAACACATTATGATGCCTGTATTATGTGAACCTATCTCTTCTTTTGTAGTTTTAGTGCATGCTGCGTTCACGTGAACTGGGCTGTAATCCCAGCCTTCAATAAGTCACACTTTTTTTTTGTATGTGCAGCAGGGATCTAGTCAAGCTAACCTACCAGCTTTTCATCCCAAACTTCCCTCATCTGTTTGAGTGAAAACTAAAGGCAATATTATATTAGTATCAAACTGTTGCAGCACCTTCTCACTTCGATGAGTTCATTCGCCCACAGAAGTGATGAGCACCACTGGTTGGAGAACTTCTACAAGCGAGCACATTCTTTGAGATCTATCGAAAAGCACTGCTTGTCTTTTTCTTTCTGTATTAGCACTCGTGCCTTTGCGTTTGGTGCCGAATAATAGGCACTAGAGGACACTCGTTGCACGTATCGAGTGGCAGCTGCCTTCTTCGAGATCTCTTTAATTGCGTGCCTTCTACTTCCCTAAACTCTATTCGCTACAAGAAACAGTAACGAAATACAATGTCTATGGTTTGCGCATATCGAACTTTTTACACATAATAAGGAATAATCAGGCACTTTTTCATATTTCGTTTTATTTAAATATGGCCCGTGCTGCCACGAGTTCGCCTCAGAGTTTGTGTTTTGTAAAAAAATACCTTTACTACAGCGTCGAGGACACTTTGTGATAGAAATCGCAGACGGTAAGAAATTATGGTTGAATCAAACTGCAGAGGTAATGAAAAGTGTCTTATTGTGCGTGTGATAGTAAATGTGAATGTTATGATGGTTTATGCTCGCCGAACACTTAACACGAAAACAACGTCAACGCTCACGAACCCTACTTTTTTGAGCGTGAATAAGCACGATATAAGAGATAGACATACAGATTGGTTCTCGGCAGTCGTCACTAGTCATGTTCTGCAGAAATATGTGCTTTAGCGATTTAGCGGCAACCTATGATGACTACCCTACCTAGCCATTGCTGACCAAGTTATGTATGGGCTAACAGCCGTCCTTCATTTCTTTGGTTTTACATGTTGGTATCACAGTCGGCTACGGTATTCCTTCACTCTTTCGCACAAGAGTGAATGAGAACGCGTGAATGAGAATGAGGCTGGCTCTCTGATGCCGATTTGTAAGACCGTGTGGAACGTTGATAGCCGCGTCGTTTTTGTGGCCTCTTGCATTGAAATTGCTCAAGTTTTTTTAAAGGAACAACAAAAGGAGAAAAGCTTAAAGCCACTGCTTTCCGCCTCCATTGCACTGGACCCTAGAAACTCAAAAGCATTTTGTGTACAGTACGACCTGCTGGGCCTCTCCTGTCGTCTGTCTAGCTTTGCCGAGAGCACCATACAGGATGAACGCGCTTAAACGTGTGACGAGTTTTAAGTAAAGCCAAAATTGCACACATCCTACCGCCACACACCCGAGTTTACTGCAACATGTAACGCCTTCACAAGGTCGTATGACCTAGTTAAACAGATCTCCTCTGTTCCAGTTCAAAGTTCTACGACAATGTTCAGACTTGTTTCAGCCACTGTCCATATGGCTCTTACACTGTTAGGTCTTGTGAACCAAGCACCCGTGCGTAAGCTTCAACTTGGCTTGTTCAAGCTTCGTATGAACTAGTTAAATTCAACTGCAGGGTTTCATTCCAAAGTCCTACTGCGATCTTTACACCAATTTTTAAGTCGACTACTTCTATCGCAATTACACTGCTCTGTTTAGTGAAATGAGTCTGTTTGTAATGCTCCGCTTCGTTGCCGTCCGTCATGGTCTCCCGGGAGCTCTAATTAATGACTCGGCTTCCATTACTACTTCGAGTGGTTCTTGCTTTAGTTCACACCTGATTTCAGTGTCTGTTAAACCAAAAATGATTTCACCGATTTCCTGAAGGGACAGTATTACCGGCATTTTAAAGCGATACATTTCAAGTTCTCCTGCAGTGGAGCACACGGTGCTTTCCTGGCAGCGTCCGGCCTTGTGTCGCGGAAATCCTTACTGGCATACAGGGTTATGACCTAACAGCCACATGACATTGTAGAGAAATTTAAACGCCTAACACTTATAACGTGGAAGACGGGTCATGCGTTGAACTAAACTATTATAAAACATTGATTTATTAATATTGTTGGTCGGTACAAATCTTCACATATACAAAGTTTGTCGGATCCATAGCAATGCGAACAGTCACCGCATGCCTCAAAGGACTCAACTGTGTAAAGGCATATGTTGCCGCTAAGGGACTAGAGACGTACTGGGTGACGGATATACACAAATATCTCGGAATGAAGACATGACATGCCATGCACTGTTTCTTCGTTTTGTGTTGTACATACCGTTCTCTCACTTCCTGACCATATCCTACCTTTTTTGACAGTAAGCAGAGTGTGAAGAATCAGGCTAATAATGACCGTACCGTATCTCTGATGTCCCTCCGAGGAGAACTGTGCTGGTCGTGATGCTTAACCTGTGGCTGTAGTGAAACTGTGACTGCACCGCCTTCAGTGTTTTTCAATTCAAATACTGGTGGGGGAAAATAAATGCCCACTTTCATAAAGGGAAAGAGAAGGACGCGTAGTGAACGAAACAAAACTTCGATTTAGAACGCTTGGTGCTGCTCGCAGGTGTTTGAGAAAGGCAGGAAATGAAGCTGGCGAGGGCAAGGAAGGGGGAGGACATTGTCACTGAGGATATGAGCCGCCACAGCAGAAAAATATTTATAGCGGTTAATGAACAGGTCGTTCGGCGCACACATGTGCGCTTTGCTTGTTTTCTTTCTACTGTCGCTCTATCATTCAAGCGTGTGGTTGATGCTATAGAAATCGATCGCCAGAACATGAGTTTCGCAGATGCGAATACGACCTTCCTACCGCATACCTCAGAACAAATCAAATAAAAATACACCAAATTTACAAGAAAACTGCACAACGAGAACTGAAAACGACACATTACAGCAGTTCATGAGACTGTTATTTTCTTTCAGGGCTTCTCAGCGAAAATTATTGGTTGTACAGCTATATGAAACCAAAAACTAAAACATATTAGCAGCAATTACCGTGGCCATTCAAGTATACGTAGCTGCGCTGCCACAAATTCGTAAGGCTGTTGGTTAAACCAGACAACCCCCCCCCCCTTCATTCATACTCACACTGACAAGGCAGAGGGTTCCACAACCATGTCCACTGAAGGAAGAAGAAAAGGGAAAGCCGGCGCCTGCAAACTGGCTCTGGCTGAGCTGCCACCGCTGCGTCGTGCAGACAGAAGAGAGTTGAAAGAGATCTGAGAAGAAATATTGAAAGTCTAGACACGCGTAATAACAACGAGAGCCTCAACCGCCCTTCTCATGCCTTGTGCGAGGTGCATGCCGCTAAGTGGACCCCAGCTACAGCACGCAGCACAGTTCTTCTACCTTCTGGCTTGAAGGTCACTAAGAGAAGACCGGAAATACAAAAGAACGTCGGCGAACTATGGGATAGGGTCTTAAAATGTGCGCTTTAAAGAAAGAAGCCTATTCATGGAGGAGGCGAGATTGGAAGTGCCCTCCCAGACTTAAATTTTTTTCCGACCATTGAAAATGCACCGCAGTACCGTGAAGTCATGGCACATAGCAGCAAAGGGATGTGAATTGGCAAATATCAAAACACTTCTGAGGTTGTAAACCTATCAGTGGCGTTTTTGCCCATTCAACCGGTAAAATAACGCAAGTAAAAACCATGTGCTCCTTGCGAGAGGGTACGCAAATAGGCATCGAAACCGGGTGCACACTGAACTTTTGCATCCTCGAAAAACTCCCAGCCTTCGCCTAGATCATTCCGCATACCAGTTAGGCACTACTTTTGTATTAAATAGCATACGTTTATATCCGCAAGAAGACGGCCTTTAACCCGAAGAAACAAATTTAGTGCAGATAAGAACATTTATGTATACGTTTACTTTTATTCGGCGATATTACTTTCTACTCAAGCTGGAAAGGCTTCAACGCCACATGGCACCGGATCAAGTTACCTTTTTACCCCATAAATAACCGCAGAGCGAGTTTATTTAAAGGTTAAATTTGTTTGCAGAGATCATTGTCCCTAAGGTCTGGTAGCGCGTGAAATGCCCAGACCGGGTTCAAGAACGTATTAGTTTGTAGCCGCCTCCACGCGACAGCTTCTCTATTATTTAGTGTAACATCTGACGGGGGTACCAGTCTACGTCCCAATTTATAATGGTCGATGATTTCCCCGTAATTTTGCAGACGCTCGTCGTATGCCCAGTGTTCGGGGGGCTCGACGGCTACCCGGAAGTAGAGAGCTCGGGCTAGCTCGTGAGCCGCCTCGTTACCAGGGACGGCAGCGTGAGCGGGTGTCCAAATTAACTGAATTTTCCTATTTATCGTTCTTTGGGTGAAGATTTTGGCCACCTCCGGCGATATCCTCCCCTTCCCAAAATTTTGAATGGCAGTTTTGCTGTCGCTAATTATGAACTTGGCTTCTGTTCCTACGCAAGCTAGCCCTATCGCAACTTCCTCCGCAGTCTCTATGTTGCGGCCTCTGATGGCTGCCGCAGCTACCGGAGCCCCTCGCCCATCGACTACCGAAGCTACCGCCGCACCTGTTCTGCCACTTGCAGCATCAACGTAGACTACTTCATTTGCTCCCATGTTCTTGAACCGTCGCTCTAGAGCTTCGGCTCGTTTCGCCCTTCTATCGACATTAAATTCCGGATGCATGTTCCTAGGGAAGGGCGGGACTGCCAAGGCATTCCTGATTTCACTATTACACGACACTTTTTTTTGGAAATCGTCTGTCTGGATTGAGGCCTACTTTTTCAAGGATTACCCTGCCCGTCTCGGTCGGGCTTAGTCTCTCTAATTGGGAGACTCGCACTGCCTCCGCCAATTCTGCCCACGTGTTATGCACCCCGAGTTCGAGCAGTAGTTCGTTCGAGGTACCCATAGGTGGTCCTAGCGCCTTCTTAACGCATCTTCGAATCAGGCAGTCTAACTTCTCTTTTTCGCCGGCCTTGATGCCCAGGTAGGGCGTGGCGTAACTAATTCTGCTTATTACGTATACCTGGATTAGTTTTAGTAAATTTCTCTCCTTGAGGCTTCTTCCTTTAGTGGCGACTCTTTTCAAGAGCCCTAGGGTTTGCATCGCGTAACTTTCTAATTTTTTCAGGACCTCTCCGTTATGGCCGTGGGAATGAATGACCATCCCCAAAATCCTGATCTGATCTACTTTTGACACCGGTTTGCCCTCCACTTGAATATAAAACTCCCCGCTATTCTCGCAGCATTGAATAGGAAAGGCGATAGCACTGAGCCCTGCGGTGCGCCTTTGCTTCCTAACTCTATCGTAGGAGATTCTAAATTTTGAAATATCATGCAGGCTTTTCTGTCCGATAAGAAGTCTTTTATGTAGTTGTATGTTCTCTCCCCTACTCCGAGCACTTCGAGCCCTTCTAGGATAGCCTCGTGCCTGACATTGTCGAAGGCCTTGGTGAGGTCTAGGCCCAGGATCACTTTGGCTTCTCTCGATCGCGAGTCTATTATATCATGCTTTAGTCGGAGCATTGCGTCCTGCGTGCACAAGTGTGGTCGGAAACCGACCATTTCGCGCGGCCACAGGTTGTTATGCTCCATGAAGCACGTTAATCTCGTCTGTATTACGTGCTCCAGTAACTTCCCTGCGCATGAGGTTAGGCAAATCGGTCTCAAATTTTCCAATTGTGGGTTTTTTTCCGGTTTGGGTATTAGTATTATGTTTGCCGTTTTCCACTAATCTGGCAACTGGCTCGTTTCCCAAATTGTTCCAATGAATTCCGTTAGAAGACTAATAGAGTCATCGTCCAGATTCCTTAGCATTTTATTGATGATCCCATCGTGTCGCGGGGCTGATTTAGTTTTTAGTCTTACAATTTCCGCCCTTACCTCTGCTTCCGTGATGGGGGCGTCAAGCGCCTCATTGGGCGTGCCACCGTAGCTTGTGAGTGGGGAACGCTGGTTGCCTGCAACATGCGTTTTTACTAACTTATTCATAAACGCCGCATCGTCTCCTTCAAAGGCGTGTCTGACCTTTGCCAATCTTATTCCTGATTGAGCTTTTGAATATGTTGGGTCCAGCAGATGCCAGAGCATGCCCCACGTTTAGGAGAGATTCATGCCTCCCTCCATTTCGTCGCATCTGCTGAGCCAGTTTTGTTCGCACAATTTGATCGCGTAGCTTTCAATTTTCTTGTTATGCCTCGCGATTCGTCTTCTAAGATTCTTGTTCCACTTTTGTTTCTTCAGCCTGCGTTCCATGCTTTGTTTTGCGTCCCCCATGTGGAGCAGTCGGCTATCTGCTATACCAGGAGCGTCGTCTCCTACCAGCGTCTTTGTCGCCTCACCAACATGACTTTTGAGTGCCTCCGTCCATTCCTGAATGTTCTCAATCCGTTCTAATTGCGCGGTTGCCCTGATTTCTCTAAATTGATCCCATTCCGTAACGGCCGGTTGGCACGCCCTGTGCGTCTTGACGCCCTCTTTGAGGACCGAAACGACAATGAAATGATCACTGCCAAAATTTTTCTCAGAGTTTTGCAGTCTAAACCCTGCAAGGTTTTTGAAAATGTCAGGTCTGGGGATGTGTCCGCGCATACGCTGTTACCCGTCCTCGTTGGATGATTGGGATCCGCATGGAGGGCGAGAACTAGCTCGTGCGTGTCCTCCCATAGCTGCCTACCTTTGGTGTCCTGTATAGCATAGCCCCATTCTTGATGTCTGGCGTTAAAGTCACCAACGAGCAGCAAGGGATTATTCCCGGCCGCGTTGATGGCTTTGCGCATAAGGGCCCTAAATCTAATTTTCTTTTGCTTGGGTGAGCTATAAATGTTAAAATTTTCTTTTGCTTGGGTGAGCTATAAATGTTAAGAAGGAATTGACTGGGTTCCTTCTTTCGTCCCGTTAGTATCTCGAGAAATACGTTCTCGATATCTCTCGAATTCAAATCGTGTTCTATAACCGCTACATTGCGCTTGACAAAGGTCGCCACCGTCGATTTCACGCCTCTATCGCTGTTGAACACCTGGTATCCCATTATTTTGGCTCCCTTCCCTGTTTCCTGAAGGGCGATTGCGAGGGGGGTCTCAATTATGAGTGGAAAGTATTGCTGCAGTAGCGCTATCTTGCGCTGGAGGCCGCGACAGTTCCACTGCCAAATTTGGTTTTCATTTACGCGCCTGGCCATTTTGCAGCTGGGTTAGGGTTTGCTCGACATTCTGCTGCCACGTGTTAACGGCTATGAGCTCGGTTCGAACTCTTTGCACTTTCCCTGCAAGTGCCTGTACCTGGCTCTGAATTTGGTTCATGAATTGGGTCATTTGGCTCATGAATGAAATCAATTTTTCGTCAAGCCTATTTTCGAGTGCTTGGAACGGATCTGTTTCATTAATTTTGCGCTTCACCGGGGGCGAGCGAGACGCCTCAGTCGCCATTTGCTCATCCCCTTTCGCCGGTGGCGCCGCTTGGGGCGGGGCGACTGGCTGAGCAGGTGGCAGCTGCTTCGCGGGAGTGGGAGGCCCTTTCTTTTCCCATATGTTGTTTCGAATTTTGATTTTGCGTTAGCTTTTTAATCACCCCCTTAAGCTCCTCAATTTCTTTTTTAAGAATTTCGACTTCCTCGTCTTTCTTATCTTTCCTAGGTTTAGCCTGGCAGGCCCCGATGTGGAAGCTTACATGTTTCCGGTCTCCGCTGGCGTTCCGCTTGGTCCATGGGTTGGCCGCGTCCCTCGAACTCGAGCGTCTCCTGGACCCAGACCTGGAGCGTCCCATGGAGCGAGAACTGGAACGCCCTCGCTGCTCCGGTGGCGTCTCGTTGGCGGTAGATTCCAACCTTGGGAAGGAGTCTTCCCTAACGCGGAAGTCTCCTCCTCCTTCTTGTTTGACTTTCGGTCGCCCTCTGTTGTCGTCGTGCGCTGGCTTATACTTGACTTTTCGCTCCTATTGCTTCTTCTTCACCTCGTACGGAGTCCTGTATATTTCCTTACATTTTCGGTCACCAAGCAGGTGGCCCTTACCGCATAGCTGACACTTTGCCTCGCACTGGTGACCTTGCGGTGGCCTCTTCATGCCGCAGCTTCTGCACTTGAGGTTGCTCGGGTCCGGACAGACGTCCTCACTGTGACCGAGTCTTCCGCAGGCATTGCATACTTCATATTTTTTGCGGTAAAGTTGACACCGCTGCGCCATCGGAGTCAAGCGAACCCATCGTGGTACTTCTCTCTCTTCAAAGAGAATTAGTACAGTTCTGGATTTTTTGCCGAGTCTCCGCACACCCAGAACTGGCGGGTTACCGTGGATTCTCAGCCTCTCCATGATGATCTCGTCAGTATAAGTAAGTGGCACGTCATGTACCACCCCTTGCCGCAATCTTTCGGCGTCGCCACGTAGGCAGTCAATTCGATCTTCTCCCCCTCGAACACTAGGGTTAGGCTTGCGTAGCGTCTCTTCCTATCGGCGCTTGTAGTTACCACGAGGATCGAGTGCTGCTTAATATTCGTCGAGATGACGTCCTGCCTGGCCTCGCCCGGGTGGATACCAGCTGCCACGATTATTGCGTCAGCCAAGATTGCGTTGCCAAATTTGAGCAGACGCACGAGTCCGCCATGTGGCCTCAAAATGATGTTCTCGGCGCCATCGGGTAGGCGAGCCTGCTGCTCTTCCACCGATTTCGCAGCCATTTTTCTTCCAGCATGCTTCTCAGCAGCTCGCTGCTTCTCAACTTGTTGCACGGTCTTCTCGAGCGGCACATATCTATTCTTGGTGGTATACCATTGGCCAGGCACTTGAATATTCTCCGGATCTACCGCGTTCCTTCGACAATTTCCTTTTCTTTTTAGCTTTAGTCAGCATCACGAGGCTAGGGGTGGGTCCCCGACGGGGCCGCCGCGATCCCAGGGTGCCGCGAGACGCTAGGCCACGTTAGGCCTAGCTTCAGCACGTAGTCCACCGAACAAAGTCCGAAAAAATTGGAAACAAAGTCCCACCTCAGAAACACTGGTATTCCTGTGGTCCTCTTGATGCGTTCCGTCGATTCGACACAAAATTAAAAAGCGCCGAGCCGATGAATTGCTCGAAGTAACCGAAATTGGCGGAGCTCATGAAAAGCACGTCCGCTCGATTCAGAGCCGAGCTTAACCAAGCAGCCCATGCTTCAGGGATATTATAGGGACACGGCTCCTTACATTTTGTGGCAAACTCTGTGTGAGACAAAATTTGAAGCTTTACATCCGTGCCTTTCGAATTATAGTTTTGCACAATGCGATAGAAATGTCAAAGTGACGCTAGAAGACAGAAAAATGAACTTGCTTCCTGTAACAAGTTTTGTGACAATTGGGAAGAAGGGCCGCCTTCAGATATTAGACCGAATCAGTAAGCGTTAGCTGATATTTGAGGTTTTAAAGATGTAAAATGTCATTTATTGGCTTTGTATGTCCGTCGAACTCGAGTAAATAATTTCTCTTTATTTACATGGGTACAATACTGAGATCTTATTTGCCGTTACCAGCATGACTAAATGCAGGTAGGCTGTGTCTACTGCAGTGATAGCAGTGAGGCCAGAAAAGGAGTTAAAATCAAGTTGTTTATTAATACTTAATACTTAAAAAAAGATTCGGTTGATCTGCAGAGGGTCGCCTGGCTGGATATGGTACGCCTTCGTGCGCGTCTGCGCTTCGTCTCATCTCGGCTCCGAATGCCTTCTTCCCGAGGCGTCGGGTCCTCGTGTCTCTTCTCCGAAGTTCGAGGGGAGACATAACTCAGGCTGGGTTCGTGGGGCGCGAAGTCTCCGCGCCGTCGTAACGGTGGTGTGAATAGACGGACAACAAACCGACCGAGCGAACGTGCACTTCGCGGTATCCGCGCGGTCGTAACGCAGGTGTGGAGGGGTGAACACACCGACCGAGCGAATGTGCTCTTCGCTGGGTTCCGCGTGGCGTAAGCACGCCATCTCGGGTCGCCGCGGTTACGGGAGAGTTGGGTCGTCTTGAGCGTTGTCTCAATTGATGAACTCCGTGCTGACAGCAGGAACAAGTACCTATTCCTAGTCTCCAATACCACCGTCCATTACCGAGGCAGCTGCCTCTGCTATATTTTCCTTTTTATGATAATCAGTTTGTGACCTTCCCAGACTGCCTTTTTTCTCTTCCAGCTATATTGAATTATTGTTCTCTCATCGATACGGAACTCATTTCTCCCCTCAAAGCGCACCCGCGTTCGTCGCAACTCATGCAGAAACCGAGCACCAGCTAGCTTACCTGGCAGCTGGAAGCTTTCTACTGGCGCGTTGTCGTCATTTCCGCACTGATTACATAACTTTGGAGGTTGTAATATACATACTTTTTTACCTAATAAATAATAGAGAAAGCGATCTCACTTTCACTGACACCTTTGCGTATTACAACAGTGTTCAAAAGATCTGATTCTCGGCATGGATTTCGTTCAAGAGTATAGTGCGACCTTCGTAAGCTGATGGTATCGTTTTCAACCCAGCGAGCCATTGATACCAGCTCGGACTTCCAGAAAACAACATTGCGCGTATGTGACGACCACATAACGGTCCCTCGAGGCGCGCGCATGTTCCTCACAGTCAACCGTGATCACAGCATCGGTACTCAGCGAACATGTCACCTCTTCTCAATCGACAAGTTCATGTAGCTAGGGGCCGTGCCGAACTTGTCCATCGACGAACCGAAATCCCAGTGACGAATTTCACGTGCGAAGCCCAACATTTGAACACGGCGATCGATTAATTTTGAAGAACTTGGAAAGTGTACAGATTAGTGTGCTTTAACCAACACGTCGGATGTCGACGATGCGACTCCTACAGTCATTAAGACAGACGTCAACCAGCACCTTTTGTCCAGTCAGAAATGCTGCTTGGAGAATCTTAAGAATTCCTTCCCCAACAGTTTTGCATGAGCCTCCAAGGTCCGACAGACACCACAAATGAAGCATCTAATTATAGTTAACGACGACGCTGACGACCACTATGTCACTGTCCTTAACGGGTGTCTTCAAAACAACGTGATGTCATCCACCGCCAAGTAACAAAAATGCTCCAGGGCATTGTAATCCAACCGTATATGAGCTCCTAGACTTCGCCCGCTCCCTTAGTTACGAAGGTTAGAAACTTAAGGTTCTTCGTTTGTTACAGACGCCTCAGCAACGTCACGAAAAGAGATGTGTACCCCCTGTCGCGCATTGACGATTCCCTCAATCGCCTTCACCATGCCACTTAATTTTCTTCACTTGACCTCCGCAGTGGATATTTTCAAATAGATGTTGTTGACGAAACCGAGACGAGACCCCCTTTATTACGCCAGATGGCAGTATGAGTTTATGGTGGTCCCGCTTGGCTTGTGTTTCGCCCCTGCCACGTTTCATCGAATGGTTGACACCATGCTGTCTGGTCTGAAGAGGAATCATATCTCGTATATCCCGATGACATAATTTTCTCGGCCACGTTCTAGGTGCACCTGGAACGTTCGTGCGCTGTTTGCGAGGCCATTTTATCTCCAGCTTTTCTCTCAAACGCGAAAAATGGCACTTTTCGTTTAATGAGCTAAAGTTTCCTGGCCACATTGTGCGCGCTCGAGGCGTTATCGCAGACTGCTGCGAACGTCAATACATTGCTTTTTTCAAACGTATATATATGTATATATATATATATATATATATATATATATATATATATATATATATATATATATATATATATATATTGTAGTGGGGTAATCTTCATTGTTATTGCCACTGGCATGTATCGCATGCTGGCGCTCTCGAGGACGAAGAAGTTGGTCGTTGTCTTCGTGATTCGGTACGCCTGACGCTCCGCTGCGAATTCATCCTGAGCAGCTGAATCCCTCTGCGTGGACTGAATAACCACACCCCCTACAATTGGTGGAGGTGCGGGGTATGTTCCCGTCCACCCTGGAACTAAGAAGCCATGCATTGCCATCTGCGTCCACCATGCCGGATGATACCGCCTCGACATCGACACCCCTCCCAACCACGGTCCTCTGTTCTGGAGCTCTACGGCAGCGTGACCGATGCCTCTTCAGTGACACGGCCGATCAAGACGTCGACGATTGGTTGTCGACGTACGAGCGTGTCAGTAACTACAACAGATGGGACGACGCTACCAAACTAAGTAACGTAATTGTGCTGTTATCAACTGTTTTGGCTTGGCTTCGCTTGGCTGGCAGCTGCGACTGCGATAGTGGCGCAAGTGTATCGCGCAAGTGTGGCGCAAGTGTATAAAAGCGGAGTGCGAGAATAAACGGGGGTCATTTCGTCGCTTGGGAGCGCGGTGTCTGGAGTGCTTTCTCTGGCAGCGTTCCCTTGCCTGCGTCCCCCTGAGGGAGTCCCTGAAGCGCGAAATAGATAAAATGGAGCGTTTAGGCATAATCAGGAAAGTGGATGGGCCCACCGAATGGTGCGCCGGAATAGTTCCGGTAGTGAAGCCCTCAAGAGACCTGAGAGTTTGCGTAGACCTCACTAAATTGAACAAATGCGTAGTTCGAGAGCGATTTACGTTACCAACTGTGGATCAAGCTCTAGCGTCACTGTCGGGAGCGAAATGGTTTTCAAAGCGATGCCAACTCAGGCTTCCAACAGGTGCGACTAAGTAAAGACTCGGAAGAGCTAACCACGTTCTTAACACCCTTCGGTAGATACTGTTTCACGCGACTACCCTTTGGAATTACCTCCGCTCCGGAGTACTTCCAAAAGAGAATGTCTGAGATACTTGGTGGCCTGCCGGGGGTCGTTAATCTCATGGACGATGTCCTAGTGCTTGGCGAAAGCAAAGCTCAACACGATGAGCGTTTAAGTAACGTGATCACACGCCTAGCAAGGGCAAATGTGACATTAAACAAAGAGAAATGCTTATTCGGGGTTAGGCAAGTGCATTTTTTGGGTCACATTCTGAATGAGGAAGGTATTCATCCTGATTCAGCGAAGGTCAGTGCTATAAAAGATTTGAGAGCACCCAGAAACGTTACTGAGCTTAGAAGCATTTTGGGCATGGCAAATCATTTGGGCCGCTTCCTGCCACATTTAGCCCAAGTGACTGCTCCCATGCGTGTTCTTTTGCACAAGGATAGGGAATGGGTCTGGGACAGCAATCAGGAAAAAGCGTTCCAAGAACTCAAAGAGCTCATTTGTTCAGCGCAATGCATGGCTTTGTACGACCCTTCGCTACAAACCACTCTTTCAGCTGATGCATCGTCTTTCGGTCTGGGAGCAGTTTTGTTTCAAAAGCAAAAAGACGGGCAACGTAGACCAGTTGCATTCGCTTTTCGCTCACTCACCAAAACCGAGCAACGGTACTCCCAGATCGAAAAGGAGGCGCTGGCGTTGACGTGGGCAGCGGAAAGGTTTGATGAGTATATACGTGGTCTGGAAGTTGTTTTTGAAACTGACCACAAGCCCTTGGTGTGGCTGTTGGGTCACATGCTATGCCGCCAAGAATTCAACGTTTTCGTATGCGCCTGATGCGATACAGTTTTTCTGTATTATATGTACCAGGCAAATCGCTAACCACTGCTGATACTCTTTCACGTTCGCCGTTAGCTCGTACGAAGAGGAAAGCTGTTTAACAGTCTCAGAGGTAACCGCTTACTCGAAAGCTTGTTTACTGGGTTTAGAAACAGGCGACGATTTCTTGAAAAGAGTAAAAGAAGGTCAAGCAAAAGACGAAGTGTGTCGAAGCTTGCGCACAGTGTGCAAAAAAGGGTGGCCCAGGAAGCAAAATGTTCCCTGTTATCTTCTGCCATACTTGCAGGAACGTGCATGCATTACTTTGGTGAACGGGTTTCTTCTCAAAGGTATGAGGCTTATCATTCCTCAGACCCTTCGCAAGGAAGCGCTAAGCAAACTGCATGACGGTCACCAAGGCATCTCGCGATGCCGCAGTGTGGCTAAAGGTTCTGTCTGGTGGCCGGGACTTAGCACTGAGATAGCGGCATTCGTGAAACAGTGCAGCGTTCGCGCGATGCATGCGCCAGAACAGATCGAACCGATGATTACATCGCCAGCGCTCTCTTTTCCTTGGGAGGGAGTAGGGGTCGATCGGTTTCAAATTCAGGGACGGCAATATCTTGTAGTAGTAGACTATCTTTCGCGACGCCCGGAGATTGCCATTCTTCCGTCAACAAAGTCTGCTACCGTGATAAGCCGAATGAAAAGCATTTTTGCGAGACATGGCATTCCCGAGTGTGTGGTGACCGACAATGGTCCCCAATTTGTCAGTGCCGAGTTCGAGAAATTTGCAAAACTGTTTGGCTTCCGTCATGTCACCTCGAGTCCGAGGCACCCCCAGGGAAACGGGGAAGTCGAACGTATGGTAAAGACGGTTAAGAATCTCATTCTAAAATCGGACGACCCTTACTTAGCCTTGCTGGCTTATAGGGCCACACCTGGTGTTTTGAACGTCCGCCCAGCGGAGATACTGATGGGTAGAAGGCTTAGGACGAGAGTCCCAATGCTGCCTTCGCACCGCAATCCGGGACAATGCTGTCTGCAAGAAGCGGCAGCCAAGGACCGTAAAGTCAGAAAGGAGCAAAGCCGCCACTTCGACCGACGTCACCGGTCTAAACATCTCGCAAAGCTGGAAGCAGGTGATGTGCTGTGGGTGACTGATCTCCGTACCAAAGGTACAGTGCTCAGAGCAGCACCACAGCCGCGTTCATACCGTGTTCAAACGGATAACGGAATTGAAGTCCGTCGAAACAGGAGAATGCTTAACCGTCTCCCAAAAGACCGGGTAGATAGCGGGAACTACGAATTTCCGGATAGTCAGGAACAGCCCAGCAGGGCCGGATTGATAACTGGAGTAGACAACCAATTTGACGAAGCTCCGGAAGCTTTGGTGCCTCTAACTCAGACGGAGACTGACGGTGGCAATTCTCAAGCTAGAATTGTAACTAAGACCAGATTTGGAAGAGTTGTTCGCAAACCCATAAGGCTGGGCGTGGACGACGGATGCTTGGAGTGACTGTGTTCTGTCGTGTTTTCTTAGGTGCGTTCCAATGTTATTTTGAAGTGTATGCATGTAAAGTTAATAGTGCTTGAAAAGGGGGATGTGCTGTTATCATCTGTTTTGGCTTGGCTTGGCTGGCAGCTGCGACTGCAATAGTGGCGCAAGTGTATCTGTGGCGCAAGTGTGGCGCAAGTGCATAAAAGCGGAGTGCGAGACGGGTCAATAAACGGGGGTCATTTCGTCGCTTGGGAGCGCGGTGTCTGGAGTGCTTTCTCTGGCAGCGTTCCGGCGCGGGTGCAACGGCGCCCCCCCCCCCTGCCTGGGCTAACACGACAGTAATCTCTTATCTGACTGACGTGGCGAACCTCTAGTTTCGCAACCATGAGGCAGACCTGCCATCTTGGTCTGCATTTAGGAAGAATTTTTCGGAAGTGTTCGGCCGCCCTGCAGTTCGCAAGCTCCGAGCAGAAAATGCTTGCGCGAGCGCACTCAGCAGGCCGAAGAGTCGTTCACCAGTTATATAGAAGACATAGTTGACCTCTGCAAGCGTGTCGACCCCCTAATGTCCGAAGCGGATAAGATCGAAAACATCCTAAACGGCATCTCTGAGCACCGTGCCAGATGCTGTGGGTGAAAAGTCTTGCCACGGTCAGTGACGAGATCAAACTTTGCCAGAGCTATGATGAGGTTCGTAAAAAGCGCGCTTCTGCCCGGCGGTGCAGTGGTAGAGACGACGCCATATCTGCACTAGCGCTGGGCGGTTCTACACCATCAGAGGAAAGCCCTTTGCTTCAACAAATCAAAGCGTTCGTTCGAGAAGAGGTCGCCCGCCAGCTATCACTGATCCCTCAGTTACCGGATACTGCCCGCCTTGTTCCTGAGATGACTCCGTCTTTTACGCCTGCCTTACGGCGTGCCGTGCAAGATCACATCGCTGGTGTTCTTCCGCCCAACTCCGTGCTCCCGCTCAGCCCAGTGCTCCCGCCCAGCCCTGTGCTGCCGCCCAGCCCCGTGCCGGCGCAAGTAACGGCACCACTGACTTACGCCCAAGTTGCGGCCAGGCCGCTAATGCCATCAGCATCTCTTTCCTACCAGGCCGCTCCTTCCAACATTCTTCGCATTTGCCTGGGTCTGCATTTCATGTCCCTATTCCAAGGGTACGCCAAAGCCCTACGAACCCTTGGCGAACCGCCTACAACCGGCTAATCTGCTACTCCTGCGGGCTGCCGGGCCATGTCGCACGCCTTTGCCGCCAACGCCTTCCACCTTCTCGACATGCCCTCACCGAGACCTCCGCCCGGTTCCGACTTTGTATCTCGCGGCAATCAAACGTATACCACTCGCCGATCATCTTCCCCTCGTCGCCATTCCCCGTCCCCACTTCGACGATCTACCGGCACTGTTGAGGGAAACTAACAGTCGCGGTTCCCGGGGCAAGAACTGCACTTGGTTCGAGCTCTTCAAGTCCTCGGTGTTCTCCCACTAACGTAATACAAGGGTTTGTCGACGGCGTCGCAATACTCACTCTTGTCGACACGGGCGCTGCCGTATCCGTCATCAGTGAAGCTCTTTGCTGTCGTCTTCGTAAGGTGCCCACTGCGCTTTCCGACTTTTCGCTTCGCACCGCCTCATCACAGCGCATTCATCCCTCAGCGGCGTGCACGGCCCGTGTTCTCATCGAAGACGTCTTATACACCATCGAGTTTATCATATTGTCTCGCTGCTTACACGACATCATCTTGAGCTATAATCTCCTTTTCCCTCATCATGCCGTTATTGACTGCGCCCGCGCGGAAGTTTCCTTTTTACCTCTTTGTGACACCGTCTTGTGCGAGGTCTCTATCCGGCCTGCAAAACTCCTTGTCGCCAATGACAGAGACATTCCTCCATTTTCTGCTGCCCTCGTTCCACTCTCCTGTGAAAGTGTTACTACTTCGACTGTCTTCTTCCCACCTTCCAACGCCGCTTCACGCCATCCCTGCCTCCTGCTCCCATTTGCTGTTCTGAAGTTCGAAGATGGCCTTAGTGCAATGTAAGTCTCAAATCCATTTTCGTGCCCGTCCGTCCTGCTACGCGGCGAGTGTCTCGGTCGTATTGAAGAACTTGATCCCGCGCTTGTAAATACTCTTGCTGCCACGCCTACTTCATTGGACGTTAATGTTCCCAGCTCTTGCGATATAGCGACCGCTTCGACACCACCCGATGTTCTTCAACAAGCTATTGACGCAGATCTTCCACCCGCACAATGCGATCAGCTCGCAGCTCTTCTACAGAACTTCACTTCTACCTTCGGCCTTCCTCACACTGCTCTGGGTCGAACGTCTCCCGTTACGCACACAATCGACACTGGTACAAACGCACCTTTACGACAGCGTCCTTATCGGGTTTCAGCCTCTGAGCGCCACGTCATTGCTGATAAAGTGGACGACATGCTTCGCCGGGGCGTCATACAGCCATCTAACAGTCCATAGGCTTCTCCGGTTGTTTTGGTTACCAAAAAGATGGTTTCATCCCGGTTTGCGTCGATTACCGTAGACTAAACAAGATCACGCGCACTGTCTGTCCTCTGCCGCGAATCGACGACGCCATGGACTGTTTACAGGGCGCCGAGTATTTCTCCTCATTGGATTTGCGCTCTGAGTACTGGCAGGTACCGATGGCTAATTATGACCGCTTGAAAACTACCTTTATAACACAGGATGGCTTATACGAGTTCAACGCTATGTCCTTTGGCCTTTGCAATGCCCCAGCTACTTTCGAGCGCCTGACGGACACGGTGCTTCGTGGACTCAAGTGGCAGACCTGTCTTTGTTATCTGGATGACATCGCAGTTTTTTCTACCGAATTTTCTTCTCACCTTCTCCGCCTAAAGCATGATCCTCACGTGTCTCGCCGACGCTGAGCTTCAGTTGAATTTGAAGATGTGCCACTTTGCCGCTCGAAAACTCACAATTCTAGGCCACGTAGTCTCTAAGGACGGCATTCTTCCTAATTCCACCACACTTCGCGCAGTTGCAGAGTTTCCGAAGCCAACCTCCCTGAGCAGCTCCGGAACTTTATCGGCCTCTGCTCCTACTTTCGACGCTTCATCTTGAACTTCGCCTCTATCATCGCTCCTCTGAACCAGCTCCTTGCCGGCCGCTCCGACCTTTACTCCTGGACTCCAGCCTGCGACAAAGACTTTAACACTTTATGCCGCCTTTTGGTTTCACCTCCCATTCTACGCCACTTTGATCCGACTGTACCTACGGAGATCCACACTGACGCCGGCGGTATTGGGCTTGACTCCGTCCATACCCAACGTAAGCAAGCCTGGTTTCAGCGAGTATGTTGTGCATACGCCAGCCGAACATTGACGAAAGCAGAGTCTAATTATTCAGTCACAGAAAGGGAATGTTTGGCCAATATTTGGGCCATCGGGAAATTTCGTCCCTATGTGTATGGCCGACCGTTTTATGTTATGATCGATCACCACGCTTTGTGCTGGCTCGCCTTTCTGAAAGACCCATGTGCTCGCCTTGCTCGCTGGGCTCTCCATCTCCAGGAGTATGACATTTATGTCATTTATCGGTCAGGACTGAAGCATACGGACGCGGATGCTCTTTCCCGCTCGCCATTGCCAAGTGATACCTCGTCTGACCACGTCTGTGCTTACGATTTGTCTACTCTTGCCACTATCGACATAATTACCGAGCAGCGGAATGACCCCTGGATCAGGGCACTTTTGGATTTTCTCTCAAGTCCTATTCCCGGTCATTCATCCAAAGCGCTTCCGACAAGCCCACCACTTCTCCATCCGTGACGGTCTTCTCTATCACCGCAATTATTTGCTTGATGGACGGAAGTGGCTAATCATCCCGCGTCATCTCCGCGCCGACATTTGTGCTGCGTGCCATGAAGACCCACAGTCTGCTTACGGTGGCGTATTGAAAACCTACACGCGCCTACTTCTGCGATTTTAATGGCGTGGAATGTACCGCTTTGTACAACATTTCGTGCGCGCTTGCGAATCTTGGCAACGCCGAAAAACTCCTCAGAAGTCCACTGTTTCGTTGCAGCCATTACCCTGTCCTGCTGGTCCGTTTGACCGCGTTGGCATAGATCTCTAGGGCCCTCTTCCTACTACTGCCGCTGGAAAGCAATGGATTATCGTGGCAGTAGACCATCTTACTCGCTACACTGAAACATCACCGTTACCCTCTGTCTCCGCAAGAGACGTTGCTTTCTTCCTTCTCCACAACTTGATTCTGCCACGGGACTCCGAAGGAACTCCTCAGTGACCGCGGACGCGTTTTCCTGTCCGACGCTCTTGAGGCGCTACTGAAAGAATGCCGCATCATTCATCGCACCGCTACTTCTTACCACCCTCAGACGAATGGCCTGACAGAAAGTTTCAACCGTAATTTGAGCCGTTTCAACCAACATGCTGGTCATGTGCGTTAACGACGCTCATTCCAACTGGGACCAGGTTCTTCCCTTCGTAACCTACGCTTATAACACTGCGATACAGACCACCACTGGATTCTCTCCCTTCTTTCTTCTTTACGTGCGCGAGCCAACCTGCACAATGGACGCGCTTTTGCCCTACCGCCCTGATGTTTCTGAATCAACGCCACTATCGGTTGCCGCCCAGTACGCAGACGAATGCCGCCATCTAGCTCGCTCGCTTACAAAGGAAAACCAGTGGCAACAAAAACACCATCGTGACACTGGCGAGGCTCTTTCTTATGCACCCAACTCCTTGGTGAGGCTCTGGGTTCCTGCCACAACCGCCGGCCTTTCAAAGAAGCTTCTTGCTTGGTATCACGGTCCCCATACCCCGGCCTTCAAAAAACATCTCCTGTCAACTATATAGTTGAGCCCGCTACGACCTCTGCGGACTTGCGTCGCCGTGGACGCGAAATAGTTCATGTGGACCGAATCGAGCCATACTACGATCCGTCTGTCCTTTCGGCTCCATGAGTCGCCAGGATGGCTCCTTCTCTACCCGGGGGGAAACTGTAGTGTGGTAATCTTCTTCGTTATTGCCACTGACATGCATCGCGTGCTGGCGCTCTCGAGGACGAAGTTGGTCGTTGTCTTCGTCATTCGGTACGCCTGACGCTCCGCTGCGAATTCATCCTGAGCAGCTGAATCTCTCTGCGTGGACTGTATAAACAGTCAGTTCAGTCGTTCAGTCGTGTCCGACTCTTCATGACCCTATGGACCATGTCACGCCACGCTTTCCGGTCTCTCACTAACTTCCTAACATCACATAACTTCATCTGCAGTGCCTCGAGGATGCCATCTAATCATTGCGTTCGCTGCCTACCCCTTCTCCGGCGACCCTCAACCTTTCCCAACATCAAATCTTTCTCCAGCGACTCCTCTCTTCTCATCAGATGACCAAAGTAGCTGAGCTTTAACTTTAGAATTTGACCCTCCAATGAGCAGTCAGGGTTTATGGTCGACAATATTGACTGATTTGATCTTCTGGCTGTCCAAGGAATTCTCAGGAGTCTTCGCCAGCACCACAATTCAAACGCGTCAATTCTTCGGCAGTCAGCCTTTTTCACAGTCCAACTCTCACATCCATACATCACAACTGGAAAGACCATAGCACGAGTTATACGGATCTTGGTTGGCAGACTAATGTCTCTGCTCTTTACTAGGCGGTCAAGGCTAACCATTGCTGTCTTTCTAAGAAGCAGGCGTCTCCTAATTTCATGGCTGCAATCTCCTTCCGAGGTAATCTTGGAGCCCAAGAAGAGAACATCTGTCACCTCTTCCACTTCTTGTCCCTTGATGCTCCAGGACTTGATAGGGCAAGACGCCACGATCTTTGTCTTTTTGTCTACAATATATATATATATATATATATATATATATATATATATATATATATATATATACACCTTTTAAAAAGCAATGCATTTGACGTTTTCGCCCATGTTTCAAATAATTTATGGAGGGTTCGGCTCTGAAAGACCTTCCGGCAGAGGGTTGGAATTCCGACATCTTGACGAACATTGTGTTACAGCTAAAAAGTCAGTAAATTGTTTCAAACGGTCTTTGTTTTGATTGCAATTTACTGTGCCTAGGAATTCCTCTTCACTGCACTGTGTATGTGTATATATGTATATATATATATATTTGTGTCTGATGGCTACACACCTTGTGCAGTACAAATAAAATGTGCACCAATAGATGGTTTTTTGGTCATTATAAACAAAATTCTTCCAGTACTGGTCATGCAGGACTTCAGTGGAAATGTCCTCCTCCTTGCATCTCTCATTTTTAATAAGTATAACTACACCTCCTAAGGTGATGTTTTGAGAACCATACAGACATTTCCTTTCAATACTGGCATCTTTCGGTCGAACGCCATCGCGATAAACGATAATGTGAAATCAGGGTTTCGGAAACGGTACTCTACTATCGATCATATCCATACCATCAATCAGGTGATAGAAAAATGCGCGGAATATAACCAGCCCTTATACATAGCATTCATTGATTACGAAAAAGCATTTGACTCAGTTGAAACCTCGGCGGTGATGCACGCATTGCGAAATCAGGGGGTAGACGAGCCGTACGTGAAAGTGCTGGAAGATATATATAGTGGCTGCACAGCAACCATAGTTCTGCATAAAGAAAGTAACAAAATTCCCATAAAGAAAGGTGTTAGGCAAGGAGACACAATCTCCCCAGTACTATTCACAGCTTGTTTAGAGGAAGTATTCAGAGACTTGGAATGGGAGCAGTTAGGGATAAGGCTAGATGGAGAATACCTCAGTAATCTGCGATTTGCTGATGACATTGCCTTGCTAAGCAACTCGGGAGATGAACTGCAAATAATGATTGATGACCTAGACAGGAAAAGTAGAAAGGTAGGCTTGAAAATCAATATGCAGAAGACTAAGGTAATGTTCAACAGCCTCGGGAAGGAACAGGAGTTTACATTAGGTAGCGAAATACTGGAAGTAGTAGGCGAATATATCTACTTAGGACAGGTAGTAACCGCAGATCCGGACCATGAAAAGGAAATAACAAGAAGAATAAGATTGGGATGGAGCGCATTTGGCAAGCACTCGCAGATTATGACTAGCAGCTTACCGGTATCGCTCAAGAGGAAAGTATACAACAGTTGCATCTTGCCTGCACTCACCTATGGGGCTGAAACGTGGAGGCTAACCAAGAGAGTTCTACTTAAGTTGAGGACAACCCAGAGGGCTATGGAACGAAAAATGGTAGGGGTAACATTAAGAGATAGAAAGCGTGCAGAGTGGGTCAGAGAAATAACTCAAGTTAACGACATTCTAGTGGAAATTAAGAAGAAGAAATGGACATGGGCAGGACATGTAATGCGAAGAGAGGATAACCGATGGTCGCTGAGGGTAACAAACTGGATTCCAAGGGAAGGAGAGCGTAGCAGGGGGCGACAGAAAGTTAGGTGGGCGGATGAGATTAAGAAGTTCGCAGGGGTCAAGTGGATGCAGCTAGCACAGAACCGGGTTAAGTGGAGAGATATGGGAGAGGCCTTCGCCCTGCAGTGGGTATAATCAGGCTGATGATGATGATGATGATGATGATGATGATGATGATGATGATGATGATGAAATTAAGTAGCGACTGCCCGTGCGTAATAGGTGCTCGGAAACCTGAAGTTGTACTCTATTATAAATTACGTAAACTACTAGTAGTCCCTCAGCACCTACGCACAGACGTTCTTGAACAGATCCAGGACGTTTCCACAGTGGGTCATCTAGGCGTCTCTCGCACATACGACAATGTGCGCCATCGGTTCTTTTGCCCAAGCCTATACCGCGCCCTATACCCCTTCATGGATCACTGCCTTGTCGTGGCGGAGGGGCTTGCGAAACTCGATGAAGTCGTGAGCTCTGCTGTGTAGGGCCACCCAAGATAGACAGGTCGCGGCAGAGAGTTCTGGCAAAATGTGATTCACTGGAGAAGGTAATGGCAACCCATTCCAGTATTTCCTGCCAAGAAAACCCTATGGCCAATCACAATAGCATTAATGATATGGCGCCGGAAGATGAGCTCCCCAGGTTGGATGGCGGCCCACATATTACTGGGGATGAACAATGGGTGATTCCTAGTAGCTCCAGGACGAATGAAGCGGCTGGGCTAAAGCCAAAAGGACGCTCAGTTGTGGATGTGTCGGGAAGCGACCGGAAAGTCCGATGTTGCAAGGAGATGTATCACATAGCAACATGGAATGTTAGACCTATGACGCAAGGTAAACTGAATGTCGTCAAGCGAGAAATGGACAGAATGAACATTGATAGCTTTGGTATCAGTGAGCTCAAGTGGACTGGAATGGCAGAATTTAATTCCGGCGACCACTATGTCTTTTATTGCGGGCATGAATCCAGGAGAAGGAATGGGGTAGCTTTCATAGTAAACAGAAGAATAAGCAAAGCAGTGCTAGAGTACAACCCCAAAAACGACCGAATGATTTCACTTCGGATCCAAGCTCACCCTTTCAACATAACAGTTATCCAAGTCTATGCACCGACCACTATTGCTGAAGAAGCTGACGTTCAGAGATTTTATGCTTACCTGCAATGCCTTTTAGACCGCACTCAATCATCAGACGTCCTTTTTCGCATAGGAGACTGAAATGCTAAGGATGGGGAATAAAGAAATATCCAAAATTAAAGGCAAGTTCGGACTTGGTGAGCCAAATGAAGCTGGGTAGAGGCTACTAGGGTTTTGTCAAGAAAACAACCTGACCATAGCGAATACTCATTATGAACAGCGAATGAGGCGCCTTTACACATGGACTTCAATAGACGGTCTGTACAGGAATCAGATCAATTATATTCTTTGCCGGCAGAGATAGAGAAGCGCTATACAAGCAGTAAAAACAAGGACTAGGGGCGATTGTGGCACCGGTCATCAGAATCTTGTTGCCAAATTTTAGCTTGCATTGAGGAAAACGCAGAAAACTAGAAGGTCTTTCAGGTAGGATTTGGATCAAATTCCATCAGAATATGCTGTGGAAGTGAGGAATCGATTTCAAGAATTAGGTGTAGAAGATAGAGAGCCTGAAGAGATGTGGACTGATGTTCGTGATATAATACAAGAAGTTGCTACTAAGGTAGTTCCAAAGCAAAAGAAATGCAAGAAAGCGAACTAGTTCCCTGAAGAGGCTTTGCAAATAGCTGAGGAAAGGAGGATGGGAAAATCTAAAGGGGAAAGAGAAAGATACAAGGTTCTCAATGCGGATTTTCAGAAAATAGCAAAGGAGAGATAAGAATGCCTTTCTGAACATACAGTGTCAAGCAGTTGAGGACAACAGCCAATTGAGGAACACAAGAGCTCGGTATAAGACAATCAAAGATATCAGAGGAAGCTTCTGTGCTAAGCTGGGCGTGATAAAGGACAAACGAGGCAGGGACCACAGTGAAGCCTCAGAGATAAAGACGAGGTGGCAGGAATACACAGAATAATTGTACAAGAAGGACCCGGAAGCGCAAACCCAACATAAGACGGTTGTGATTACTGATCTCGAGCCGGGCATCCTGAATAGTGACGTTGAATGAGCCCTAGCCAGCGTTGCTAAGAACAAAGCTAGCGGAATCGATGGCATTCCATCTACGTTGCTTCAAAACCTCAACCATGACGCTGTTAACATTCTGTATACATTATGTCAGAACATTTGGACAACCCTGCAGTGGCCACAGGACTGGAGGAAGTCAATTTACATCCCCATTGCAACGAAAGGCAGTACAGGGCCAAAGATTGTTCCAACTACTGCACGATCGTGCTTATTTCGCATGCTAGCAAGGTGATGTTGAAAATCCTCCAAGGTAGGCTGCAGCAGTATGTGGACCGGGAGCTTCCGGACGTGCAAGCTGTATTTCGCAAGGGCAGAGGAACTAGAGGCCAGATTATCAACCTTCGCTGGATCATGGAAAAAGCAAGAGAGTTCCAGAAACCCGTCTACCTCTGCTTTATTGATTATGCTAAAGTGTTTTACTACGTAGATCACAGTGGATTGTGGCAAGCTCTCCACGAGATGGGAGTTCCAATTCACCTCGTATGTCTCTTTACGAACCAGTATGAAGGGCAAGAGGCCACAGTCAGAACTGGGCATGGTCTTACTGAATGGTTTCCGATTGAGAAAGGAGTGAGACAAGGCTGCATACTGTCGCCCTGCCTATTTAACCTATATGCAGAGTGCGTCATGAGGAAGGCCGGTCTGGAAGAGTCTTCAGCTGGAGTGAAGATTGCTGGAAAACGTATTAACAACCTTAGATTTGCGGATGGTACCATTTTAATTTCAGAAAGTGAAGTGTAACTCAAAAGACTTCTGATGCGCGTACAAGAAGAGAGTGAGAAGTTTGGGTTTAAACTGAACATTAAAAAGACAAAGATCATGGCATCTTGCCCTATTATGTCCTGGAGCACCGAGATCAAGAAGTGGAAGCTGTGACAGATATTGTCTTCTTGGGCTGGGAAAGAGAGCCATGGTTAGCCTTGACTGCCTAGTAAAGAGCAGAGACATTAGTCTGCCAACCAAGATCCGTATGACTCGTGCTATGGTCTTTCTAGATGTGATGTATGGATGCGAGAGTTTGAGTGTGAAGAAGGCTGACCACCGAAGAATTGAAACGTTTGAATTGTGGTGCTGGCGAAGACTCTTGAGAGTTCCTTGGACGGCCAGAAGATCAAATCAGTCGATATTGTCGAACATAAACCCTGACTGCTCATTGGAAGGTAAAATTCTAAAGTTAAAGCTAAGCTACTTTGGTCATCTGATGAGAAGTGAGGAGTCGTTGGAGAAAGATTTGATGTCGGGAAATATAGAGGGTCGCCGGAGAAGGGGTAGGCAGCGAACGCGATGGCTAGATGGCATCTTCGAGGCGCTGTAGATGAAGTTAGGTGATGTAAGGTAGATAGTGAGAGACCGGAAAGCATGGCGTGACATGGTCCATAGGTTCACGAAGAGTCGGACACGACTGAACGACTGAACTGAACTGATACCGCGCAGTCCGCCGCTACTTGGCTGCTTCTGACCCTGTCAACGCCGAAAAAAGCAATCAGTTTTATCAGCTGAACTTCTGCAGCCGATCGACATTCCCATAGACCCGTTTTCTCGAGTGGGTCTGGATCTTCTAGGGCCTTTTCCACTGTCCACATCGCGGAACAAATGGATCGCGGTGGCCACTATTTACACCATACGCTACGCGGTCACATGAGCAATACCAACCAGTTGTACAACTGATGTTGCTGTTTTCCCCCTCAACGACGTTATACTCGCCCATGGAGCTCCCCGCCAACTGCTCACCGACCGTAGCCGTTGCTTTCTTGCGCGTATAGTCGACGAGATCCTACGATTGTGCTACGTTCGTCATTCTTTCACGACTGCCTACCATCCACAGACGAACGAGCTTACTGAACGCCTTAACCGGACATTAACTGACATGCTGTCTATGTACGTTTCTGATGACCACCGCGAGTGGGACATACCGCTGCCATTTGTGAAATTTGCATACAATTCATCGCGTCAAGACACTACCGGCTACTCCCCTTCTATCTTCTATACGGCCGTGAACCTCTGCTTCCTTTTGACAGCCTGCTCCCTTCTGTCGCCACTGCCAGCTCATATGCTCGTGCTGCCATAGCCCGAGCTGATGCTGTCCATGTTGTTGCTCGCAACCGACTCGCAGCCTCCCAGCACTCCCAGAAACGTCGCTATGATTCCTGTCATCGCAACACCCAGTATTCCTGCGGCTCTCTCGTGCTACTTTGGACCCCAGCTCGCCGCGTTGGCCTCTCGGAAAAACTTTTGCTCCGTTATTCAGAACCCGACCACGTTTTACGACAAGTGACTCCAGTGACATACGAAATTGCGCCCTTGCACCCCGAAACACATACCTCCGAGACGGTTCATGTTGCACGCCTCAAGACGTGCTACAAGGACCCTGATTTGGACGCTATTCAGCCAGCGGGGTAGTGTTACATTAGGCGGTGCATGCACTGATTTATTTATCTGCATAAGGACGGAAGAAGAAGAATCTAGTGAGTTTTGGTGAAGACAACGCTCGAGCAGTGTCGGTTGGTGCCCGGTTGACGCTGCTGTGTTCCTGTGTGCTTTGTGCGGTGTCGTCGTGGACTAATCTCTTCGCCTTACCTTGCCACGTATCAAAATTATTTGATCTTTTTAAGAAAGAAGTTTTATTTCATTCCAACAAGCTACCTAGAAAGATTATAGGCATGTTTCTCTTCTATGCTTCGTAGAATTTTCCTTTCGTGCACCGATAGAACAGTGATCCCAATTAGCTGCGCCGATGGGACGGTTCGCCACTGGAAAGCCATAAGTCCGCCCCGCGCAGGTGAAGCCCATATGTGGCTGTTACGCTTTTTTTTTTCAATAACCCCTTTCCCAAGCATTTCATCCCATAAGAGCTAAGCATCACGCCGGGAAGAAGCTTGTACCAATTCAAAGCGGTGGATACCCGGCGGCATAAGGGATCGAGCCTGGTACTTCCAGAATGTGATGCGGATGCTCTACCACAAAGCCATATATCCATGTTTTATATCCATTTTTTTCTGCCATTTCCTCCATGTCCTTCCTTATATAATGCCTGCGGGCACTTAAGGAATCAATAAACGAATTGACAATAACAAGAATAACAAGAAGAATAAGATTGGGATGGAGCGCATTTGGCAAGCACTCGCAGATTATGACTAGCAGCTTACCGGTATCGCTCAAGAGGAAAGTATACAACAGTTGCATCTTGCCTGTACTCACCTATGGGGCTGAAACGTGGAGGCTAACCAAGAGAGTTCTACTTAAGTTGAGGACAACCCAGAGGGCTATGGAACGAAAAATGGTAGGGGTAACATTAAGAGATAGAAAGCGTGCAGAGTGGGTCAGAGAAATAACTCAAGTTACCTACATTCTAGTGGAAATTAAGAAGAAGAAATGGACATGGGCAGGACATGTAGTGCGAAGAGTGGACAACCGATGGTCGCTGAGGGTAACAAACTGGATTCCAAGGGAAGGAAAGCGTAGCAGAGGGCGGCAGAAAGTTAGGTGGGCGGGTGAGATTAAGAAGTTCGCAGGGGTCAAGTGGATGCAGCTAGCACAGAACCGGGTCAAGTGGAGAAATATGGGAGAGGCCTTCGCCCTGCAGTGGGTATAATCAGGCTGATCATGATGATGATGATGATGAAACGAATTGAAAATTAAATACGCCTCATGCGGCAGACGAAGTGCCTTTTTTGTCACACGATTCAGCGTTTTTTCGCTTCAGGAAGGTTTTTGCCCTTATCCCCTACACCTAACTCAGTGCAGTGCAACGAAAGCTTTAAGCGAAACGAGGTCATCGCTTCGAAGAGACGCCTGTGAGCTGAAAGTAAAGCAATGTCATCTGCGCATGCGAGCAAGTACAACAGATGCTTTAGCGTACCACCTGTGACTACATCTGACCAAGAACTCGTTTCCGTTTAGCTTAAGCAGACAATGAGCTAGCGCATGTTGCTGATTCATACTGATAAGGAAAATAGCAGCGCACAAAGAGCACATGACCAGCAAGCGCTTATCTGTGTCAACTCACTCATCGTGTTTTTCACA
>NC_139353.1:110866574-110884074 GCF_055883805.1 Amblyomma maculatum | reverse complement strand
ACAACAGGCAACTGACTCGGACGGCCAGCTGATACCATTATCCTGCGTTTATCGTGGTGGAACTGGACAGCTCGGTGCAGCGAATCGTTCCACTTCGGGACAGCGTGACTGGAAGGACGATCACTGCCAGGCTTCTTGGAGACGGCGCTGCTACCGCTGGACCGCTATAAAACAGTGGTTCACCTAGCTCGCCTTCGCAGTCGGCGGCAACCCCTGTGTCGCGAACTGACTATTTTTGTGTACAACAGGCAACTGACTCGGACGGCCAGCTGATACCATTATCCTGCGTATATCGTGGTGGAACTGGACAGCTCGGTGCAGCGAATCGTTCCACTTCGGGACAGCGTGACTGGAAGGACGATCACTGCCAGGCTTCTTGGAGACGGCGCTGCTACCGCTGGACCGCTATAAAACAGTGGTTCACCTTGCTCGCCTTCGCAGTCGGCGGCAACCCCTGTGTCGCGAACTGACTATTTTTGTGTACAACAGGCAACTGACTCGGACGGCCAGCTGATACCATTATCCTGCGTATATCGTGGTGGAACTGAACAGCTCGGCGCAGCGAATCGTTCCACTTCGGGACAGCGTGACTGGAAGGACGATCACTGCCAGGCTTCTTGGAGACGGCGCTGCTACCGCTGGACCGCTATAAAACAGTGGTTCACCTGGCTCGCCTTCGCAGTCGGCGGCAACCCCTGTGTCGCGAACTGACTATTTTTGTGTACAACAGGCAACTGACTCGGACGGCCAGCTGATACCATTATCCTGCGTATATCGTGGTGGAACTGGACAGCTCGGTGCAGCGAATCGTTCCACTTCGGGACAGCGTGACTGGAAGGACGATCACTGCCAGGCTTCTTGGAGACGGCGCTGCTACCGCTGGACCGCTATAAAACAGTGGTTCACCTAGCTCGCCTTCGCAGTCGGCGGCAACCCCTGTGTCCCGAACTGACTATTTTTGTGTACGACAGGCAATTGACTCGGACGGCCAGCTGATACCATTATCCTGCGTATATCGTGGTGGAACTGAACAGCTCGGCGCAGCGAATCGTTCCACTTCGGGACAGCGTGACTGGAAGGACGATCACTGCCAGGCTTCTTGGAGACGGCGCTGCTACCGCTGGACCGCTATAAAACAGTGGTTCACCTGGCTCGCCTTCGCAGTCGGCGGCAACCCCTGTGTCGCGAACTGACTATTTTTGTGTACAACAGGCAACTGACTCGGACGGCCAGCTGATACCATTATCCTGCGTATATCGTGGTGGAACTGAACAGCTCGGCGCAGCGAATCGTTCCACTTCGGAACAGCGTGACTGGAAGGACGATCACTGCTAGGCTTCTTGGAGACGGCGCTGCTACCGCTGGACCGCTATAAAACAGTGGTTCACCTGGCTCGCCTTCGCAGTCGGCGGCAACCCCTGTGTCGCGATCTGACTGCTATTTTTGTGTACGACAGGTGAGCATTGATGACAACTCATCACTAGCCATTTATTTCATTAAGCCGCCGACTGCAATTTGGGCAATGTGTGCAAGTTGTACCTGGTCATAACTTGTGCTTTGCTTAACCTGCTAGTATTGTTCTTGACTGTTCACAATGGCACGTTGTGGGATTTGTAATGAGGCTCTACTTAAAGATTGAAAACGAACTGTTTGCTGGAATGTAGCATTGGGTACCATCTCGGAGAATGTTCAGGTATTTCTGAGAGTACATTTTCATCCATGGGACCTGGAAAACGTGAAAAATGGCGATGTCGCGCCTGTCGCGGGGAGTCAATCTCGGTGACCTCCAATGGGAAGCCTACGGAAGAAGAACCATCAGATGTTTCTAAAAAGGTAGCTGTTTTGGAAAAAAAAACTGATGGTTGTTTCAGAGCTGAAAATAAGCATTGATAGCCTCCTGGCTCTACCGGTCCAGCTCGAGAAGCAATTGTCGCAACAATTGAAGGCCTCCAAACGACAGTAAATGAGGTTGAAACTTCAGTGGAATTCCTGGCATTCAAATATGACACGCTCCTTGCGACATGCAATGATGCCGTGCAAGCAACCAAGACACTTGAGCAAAAGGTAGCGTTTCTAGAAGGAACTATTGGCGAACAAGCTTCGATGATTCACCGAATTCAGTCAGAGCTCAATGACAGTGAACAGTACAGCCGTCTGTCGAATCTAGAGATAAGCGGACTGCTAGTTCATCCATAGGAAGACCTGCGGGCTGAAATTGCGCAGATGGCTGAAGCGCTTCAAGTGCGTGACTTCAACCCTTCTGAGATAACTGCCGTGCACCGCCTGCCATCGCGTCAAGAGAAGATTCCGGTCGTATTGCTCAGGTTTTCGTCCCCGACCATACGGGAGAAATGGCTGCAGGTTAAAGGCAAACTTAGGACGCTAAACAACTCCGACAAGCTGTCTTCAGTCTTCTTCAATGAAAACTTGACCCGTGAGAACAGTGAGCTGTTCTGGAAAACTCGAATCCGAGGAAAGGAAAAATCTTTCAAATTTGTCTAGGTCAAGAATGGCAAACTTTTTGCCAGGAAAGCAGTGGGGGCTTCCTCCATCAAAATCGCGTCTCTTTCAGACATTGACAAAATGATGGAGGGAGATTGATTGTTATTGCTATGTCGTCTTTTTCAAACTTTGATGCATGTTTTCAATCGTTCCATCCAATTTCTCTGAGTTCACTTACAATTCTTCATGTTAACATTCGAAGTATACGAAAATATTGGAATCAATTTCTGGTAGTCGCACAAGACCTTTACCAAGTCGTTGACATATTTGCATTCACAGAGATAAATATTGCTGATCATAATACTTGCATGTTCAAGCTTCCAGGTTATACGGAGCATTTCCTTACCCGTCAAGTAGGTAAAGGTTGAGGAATTGCTGTCTTCTTCAAAGATTCATTATCGGTTTCCCATATTAGCATCTCCTTCAACGCTGCAGAAGCGATGGGATTTGAAATTTCATACTGCAACATCTCGAATCACCTCCTTATCATATGCCGCCCGCCGTCTGGAAGCGTGTCTAATTTTATCACAGAACAGCATGACATTTGTAAAAAAAGGCTTAGCCAAGGTAACCTATGCATAATGGGTGACTTGAATATAGATCTAATAAAGCCTGAGAGAGCGTCTGCAGAAAACTACCTAAATGCCCTTGCTGACCATGGTATAGAAGCACTACTTTCAGATCCTACTAGAGAAGAGTTCGTAAATAACAGTATGTCTAAAACTTGCATAGATCACGTTAATGTTCGCGCCTCGGACCTGTCTCACGCTATGGCAGCTGTCATTCAACAGAAATTAGCAGATCATTACTTTACATTATGCCACGTTGCTAAGGTTGATTCTGCATAGAAACCCGATGATAGCAAATGTGTCATTACTCTCCTAGACCGAAAACTGTTCGACAGAAAGGTGTCATCCTTCGACTGGAACTCATTTCTATCAGGAAATAACAAAGATACGGCGTATGATAACTTCATTTTGGTTTTTAAAAATTTAAAGTAATGCTGCAAAAGAAGTATAATTACCAGAAAACGAAATAATAAATGTTACTGGCTTACACCTGAAATTCTCGCAGCCATAAAAGAGAAAGAAGCCCTTTGGTCGAAATGCCGCGCTTCACCGAAAAATACAACCTTAAGAATTGAATTTCGGGTTGCTAGGAACAAAGTAACCGCTCTTCTTCGGTCCGCTAAAAGACGTTACTACGCTAGCCAGTTTCACAATTGCCACCATGACGTGGCCAAAACGTGGGCTATCGCGCACGAACTACGTGGGCGTCAGCGTAGGCCTGTCAAGGACGCAATAGAGCATAGTTTTGGTCACTTCACATCATCTTTGGCAAATGATTGTAATAACTTTTTTTCTAAGGAACAGCGCATTACCCTTGCCACATCACGTCCGCCGTTACTTCCTTCTTCTGTGGCTGACTCGGCATTTCTTCCACCCATAACAGAGCCAGATCTTTTCGGTATAATTTCCAGCCTACAGCACAACAAATCGGCTGGAATTGATGGGATATTTATCAGCGACCTTTCCAGAAACTTTCAAAGCTTAAAGTGTGTCCTCCTCTAAATGCTAAATAGTATCATTGAAAGTGGCTGCCTACCACACTCTCAAACAAGCACGTGTCATTCCACTTTACAAGGGTGGCAAAAGGAATGATATTTCGAACTATCGCCCAATTTCTATCGTGTCATGTATATCACAAATCTTAAAACATATCTCATCTACTATGTCAGCATTTTTGCTGAGGCATAATTTGCTCAGCACGCATCAATACGGATTTGTTGCTGGTTCTGATACCCAAACATTATTAGAAAACTCGTCGGATTCTATTCATTTTAATTTTGATAGAAATGAAGTGGCATTTGGTCTTTTTCTTGATGTTAAGAAGGCGTTTAATTCTGTACACCACGACATTCTATGTGAAAAGTTGTATTGCTATGGGTTTCGTGGCCCTTTTCAAATGGTACTAAGAAATTATTTGTCTCAGCGATCCCAAATGGTGGAACTTGGACCTGTGCAAAGCAGTATTATAGACTTACATAGTGGTGTTCCTCAGGGATCCATCTTATCACCTCTCTTATTTAATCTCTAAGTTAATGACCTTCCCAGTGTTATAACTTCATCACAAATTTATCAATATGCTGATGACACCCTCCTCATCTCAGCTAATGCAGATTTTTGTGCGCACTCCGACAACTTCAAGAGGATGCCACCAAGCTATATGATTGGTTTCAGTGTAACTTGATTGAAATAAATCCCCAAAAAACTCAACTAGTGTGCTTTCGCAATGCACACAAACCAATCCCGAAAAACGCAGCGGTTGTTTTGCACAGCTCCAGGTGCACTGCATGTTCTTGCTGCCCCATTACATGTGTTCCGACCGTGAAATATCTTAGCATTTACATGAACAGCGATTTATCCTGGAACACACACATGGCGCACCTCAGTAGAAAGCTTAGAGGCGTCGCATGCTTGCTCTATGCTCTAAGGGCCTACCTGCCGTTTGCCATAAGACGTTTAATAGCACAGTCCTTGGGATATTCTTTGCTGAGATATTTCATGTGCTGTTTCTTTAACTGTTCTGAAACATGGAAAAATAGGATAAACCGTATTCTCAATAATATGGCTAAGAGTGTAATCTATTCAACACCCCATAAACTACAAAGTGTATTCCTTTCTTCAGGTCTGCCATCCTTTGACACTGTGTTCAAACAAATCACTGTACATAGATATTTCTGGAACTCCGAATTTAGGTTGCCTAATGTTAAACCTATTCCACTACGGAACATTCCTAGATATTTCGTCCCTACAGTGCGAACTCATTTTGGTATGTCTGTGAGGTCATATTATATCCCATGTATATTCAATGATGGTCGATATTGTCGACCATAAACCCTGATTGCTCATTGGAGGGTCAAATTTTAAAGTTAAAGCTCAGCTACTTTGGCCATCTGATGAGAAGAGAGGAGTCGCTGGAGAAGGAATTGATGTTGGGAAGGGTGGAGGGTCGCCGGAGAAGGGGTAGGCAGCGAACGCGATGGTTAGATGGCATCCTCGAGGCACTGCAGATGAAGTTATGTGATGTTAGGAAGATAGTGAGAGACCGGAAAGCGTGGAGTGACATGATCCATAGGGTCACGAAGAGTCGGACACGACTGAACGACTGAACTGAACTGAACTGATATTCAATGAGCTGCGTGATGACGTTTTCAACTTGAACACTCGCAGGAAGTTACGGAGTGCTATTGCCGAGCTTGAGCAGCTCTAGTTCATGCTGTTTTCGTCCACAAAAAAATAATAATTCTGTGATTTGGTAACAGAGGGTGGTGCTGCTGCCGGACGGCGCCCTACAAGCCCAATTGCGGCTTTGGCGCGTCCGCGTATTATTATTATTATTATTATTATTATTATTATTATTATTATTATTATTATTATTATTATTATTATTATTATTATTATTATTATAGATAGATATAGATAGATAGATATAGATAGATAGATATAGATCGATATAGATAGATATATAGATAGATAGATAGATAGATAGATAGATAGATAGATAGATAGATAGATAGATAGATAGATAGATAGATAGATAGATAGATAGATAGATAGATAGATAGATAGATAGACAGACAGACAGACAGACAGACAGACAGACAGACAGACAGACAGACAGACAGACAGACAGACAGACAGACAGACAGACAGACAGACAGACAGACAGACAGACAGACAGACAGACAGACAGACAGACAGACAGACAGACAGACAGACAGACAGACAGACAGACAGACAGACAGACAGACAGACAGACAGACAGACAGACAGACAGACAGACAGACAGACAGACAGACAGACAGACAGACAGACAGACAGACAGACAGACAGACAGACAGACAGACAGACAGACAGACAGATAGACAGATAGATAGATAGATAGATAGATAGATAGATAGATAGATAGATAGATAGATAGATAGATAGATAGATAGATAGATAGATAGATAGATAGATAGATAGATAGATAGATAGATAGATAGATAGATAGATAGATAGATAGATAGATAGATAGATAGATAGATAGATAGATAGATAGATAGATAGATAGATAGATAGATAGATAGATAGATAGATAGATAGATAGATAGATAGATAGATAGATAGATAGATAGATAGATAGATAGATAGATAGATAGATAGATAGATAGATAGATAGATAGATAGATAGATACTCGGTGGCTGCTATCCCGGTTGGAGGAGGGGTGGTACAAAAGCGCCCGTGTGCTATATTGGTGCACGTAAAGTGAACACATCCGTAGGACTCCACTACGGAAAATATGTCACCGAAGTGAGCGCAGCGGCTTTGGCGTTGCGCGGCTGCGCTAGGCAGATGCACGGGCTAATACCCCGGCTTTGGTTGCTGTAACCTACGTTGGAGAATGGGTACAAAAACGCCTTTGTGCCATACTGGTACTCGTAAAGATAGATAGATAGATAGATAGATAGATAGATAGATAGATAGATAGATAGATAGATAGATAGATAGATAGATAGATAGATAGATAGATAGATAGATAGATAGATAGATAGATAGATAGATAGATAGATAGATAGATAGATAGATAGATAGATAGATAGATAGATAGATAGATAGATAGATAGATAGATAGATAGATAGATAGATAGATAGATAGATAGATAGATAGATAGATAGATAGATAGATAGACAGACAGACAGACAGACAGACAGACAGACAGACAGACAGACAGACAGACAGACAGACAGACAGACAGACAGACAGACAGACAGACAGACAGACAGACAGACAGACAGACAGACAGACAGACAGACAGACAGACAGACAGACAGACAGACAGACAGACAGACAGACAGACAGACAGACAGACAGACAGACAGACAGACAGACAGACAGACAGACAGACAGACAGACAGACAGACAGACAGACAGACAGACAGACAGACAGACAGACAGACAGACAGACAGACAGACAGACAGACAGACAGACAGACAGACAGACAGACAGACAGACAGACAGACAGACAGACAGACAGACAGACAGACAGACAGACAGACAGACAGACAGACAGACAGACAGACAGACAGACAGACAGACAGACAGACAGACAGACAGACAGACAGACAGACAGACAGACAGACAGACAGACAGACAGACAGACAGACAGACAGACAGACAGACAGACAGACAGACAGACAGACAGACAGACAGACAGACAGATAGATAGACAGATAGATAGATAGATAGATAGATAGATAGATAGATAGATAGATAGATAGATAGATAGATAGATAGATAGATAGATAGATAGATAGATAGATAGATAGATAGATAGATAGATAGATAGATAGATAGATAGATAGATAGATAGATAGATAGATAGATAGATAGATAGATAGATAGATAGATAGATAGATAGATAGATAGATAGATAGATAGATAGATAGATAGATAGATAGATAGATAGATAGATAGATAGATAGATAGATAGATAGATAGATAGATAGATAGATAGATAGATAGATGGACAGATAGATAGATGGACAGATAGATAGATGGACAGATAGATAGATGGACAGATAGATAGATAGATAGATAGATAAATAGATAGATAGATAGATAGATAGATAGATAGATAGATGGACAGATGGACAGATGGACAGATGGACAGATGGACAGATGGACAGATGGACAGATGGACAGATGGACAGATGGACAGATGGACAGATGGATAGATGGACAGATGGACAGATGGACAGATGGACAGATGGACAGATGGATAGATGGATAGATGGATAGATGGATAGATGGATAGATGGATAGATAGATAGATAGATAGATAGATAGATAGATAGATAGATAGATAGATAGATAGATAGATAGATAGATAGATAGATAGATAGATAGATAGATAGGTCAGTTGGCAGTCGGCGGCAACCCCTGTGTCGCGAACTGACTGCTATTTTTGTGTCCGACAGGCAACTGACTCGGACGGCCAGCTGATACCATTATCCTGCGTATATCGTGGTGGAACTGGACAGCTCGGTGCAGCGAATCGTTCCACTTCGGGACAGCGTGACTGGAAGGACGATCACTGCCAGGCTTCTTGGAGACGGCGCTGCTACCGCTGGACCGCTATAAAACAGTGGTTCACCTGGCTCGCCTTCGCAGTCGGCGGCAACCCCTGTGTCGCGAACTGACTATTTTTGTGTACGACAGGCAACTGACTCGGACGGCCAGCTGATACCATTATCCTGCGTATATCGTGGTGGAACTGAACAGCTCGGCGCAGCGAATCGTTCCACTTCGGGACAGCGTGACTGGAAGGACGATCACTGCCAGGCTTCTTGGAGACGGCGCTGCTACCGCTGGACCGCTATAAAACAGTGGTTCACCTAGCTCGCCTTCGCAGTCGGCGGCAACCCCTGTGTCGCGAACTGACTGCTATTTTTGTGTCCGACAGGCAACTGACTCGGACGGCCAGCTGATACCATTATCCTGCGTATATCGTGGTGGAACTGGACAGCTCGGTGCAGCGAATCGTTCCACTTCGGGACAGCGTGACTGGAAGGACGATCACTGCCAGGCTTCTTGGAGACGGCGCTGCTACCGCTGGACCGCTATAAAACAGTGGTTCACCTGGCTCGCCTTCGCAGTCGGCGGCAACCCCTGTGTCGCGAACTGACTATTTTTGTGTACAACAGGCAACTGACTCGGACGGCCAGCTGATACCATTATCCTGCGTATATCGTGGCGGAACTGAACAGCTCGGCGCAGCGAATCGTTCCACTTCGGGACAGCGTGACTGGAAGGACGATCACTGCCAGGCTTCTTGGAGACGGCGCTGCTACCGCTGGACCGCTATAAAACAGTGGTTCACCTGGCTCGCCTTCGCAGTCGGCGGCAACCCCTGTGTCGCGAACTGACTATTTTTGTGTACAACAGGCAACTGACTCGGACGGCCAGCTGATACCATTATCCTGCGTATATCGTGGTGGAACTGAACAGCTCGGCGCAGCGAATCGTTCCACTTCGGGACAGCGTGACTGGAAGGACGATCACTGCCAGGCTTCTTGGAGACGGCGCTGCTACCGCTGGACCGCTATAAAACAGTGGTTCACCTGGCTCGCCTTCGCAGTCGGCGGAAACCCCTGTGTCGCCAACTGACTATTTTTGTGTACGACAGGCAACTGACTCGGACGGCCAACTGATACCATTATCCTGCGTATATCGTGGTGGAACTGAACAGCTCGGCGCAGCGAATCGTTCCACTTCGGGACAGCGTGACTGGAAGGACGATCACTGCCAGGCTTCTTGGAGACGGCGCTGCTACCGCTGGACCGCTATAAAACAGTGGTTCACCTGGCTCGCCTTCGCAGTCGGCGGCAACCCCTGTGTCGCGAACTGACTGCTATTTTTGTGTCCGACAGGCAACTGACTCGGACGGCCAGCTGATACCATTATCCTGCGTATATCGTGGTGGAACTGGACAGCTCGGTGCAGCGAATCGTTCCACTTCGGGACAGCGTGACTGGAAGGACGATCACTGCCAGGCTTCTTGGAGACGGCGCTGCTACCGCTGGACCGCTATAAAACAGTGGTTCACCTGGCTCGCCTTCGCAGTCGGCGGCAACCCCTGTGTCGCGAACTGACTATTTTTGTGTACGACAGGCAACTGACTCGGACGGCCAGCTGATACCATTATCCTGCGTATATCGTGGTGGAACTGAACAGCTCGGCGCAGCGAATCGTTCCACTTCGGGACAGCGTGACTGGAAGGACGATCACTGCCAGGCTTCTTGGAGACGGCGCTGCTACCGCTGGACCGCTATAAAACAGTGGTTCACCTAGCTCGCCTTCGCAGTCGGCGGCAACCCCTGTGTCGCGAACTGACTGCTATTTTTGTGTCCGACAGGCAACTGACTCGGACGGCCAGCTGATACCATTATCCTGCGTATATCGTGGTGGAACTGGACAGCTCGGTGCAGCGAATCGTTCCACTTCGGGACAGCGTGACTGGAAGGACGATCACTGCCAGGCTTCTTGGAGACGGCGCTGCTACCGCTGGACCGCTATAAAACAGTGGTTCACCTGGCTCGCCTTCGCAGTCGGCGGCAACCCCTGTGTCGCGAACTGACTATTTTTGTGTACAACAGGCAACTGACTCGGACGGCCAGCTGATACCATTATCCTGCGTATATCGTGGCGGAACTGAACAGCTCGGCGCAGCGAATCGTTCCACTTCGGGACAGCGTGACTGGAAGGACGATCACTGCCAGGCTTCTTGGAGACGGCGCTGCTACCGCTGGACCGCTATAAAACAGTGGTTCACCTGGCTCGCCTTCGCAGTCGGCGGCAACCCCTGTGTCGCGAACTGACTATTTTTGTGTACAACAGGCAACTGACTCGGACGGCCAGCTGATACCATTATCCTGCGTATATCGTGGTGGAACTGAACAGCTCGGCGCAGCGAATCGTTCCACTTCGGGACAGCGTGACTGGAAGGACGATCACTGCCAGGCTTCTTGGAGACGGCGCTGCTACCGCTGGACCGCTATAAAACAGTGGTTCACCTGGCTCGCCTTCGCAGTCGGCGGAAACCCCTGTGTCGCCAACTGACTATTTTTGTGTACGACAGGCAACTGACTCGGACGGCCAACTGATACCATTATCCTGCGTATATCGTGGTGGAACTGAACAGCTCGGCGCAGCGAATCGTTCCACTTCGGGACAGCGTGACTGGAAGGACGATCACTGCCAGGCTTCTTGGAGACGGCGCTGCTACCGCTGGACCGCTATAAAACAGTGGTTCACCTGGCTCGCCTTCGCAGTCGGCGGCAACCCCTGTGTCGCGAACTGACTATTTTTGTGTACAACAGGCAACTGACTCGGACGGCCAGCTGATACCATTATCCTGCGTATATCGTGGTGGAACTGGACAGCTCGGCGCAGCGAATCGTTCCACTTCGGGACAGCGTGACTGGAAGTACGATCACTGCCAGGCTTCTTGGAGACGGCGCTGCTACCGCTGGACCGCTATAAAACAGTGGTTCACCTAGCTCGCCTTCGCAGTCGGCGGCAACCCCTGTGTCGCGAACTGACTGCTATTTTTGTGTCCGACAGGCAACTGACTCGGACGGCCAGCTGATACCATTATCCTGCGTATATCGTGGTGGAACTGAACAGCTCGGCGCAGCGAATCGTTCCACCTCGGGACAGCGTGACTGGAAGGACGATCACTGCCAGGCTTCTTGGAGACGGCGCTGCTACCGCTGGACCGCTATAAAACAGTGGTTCACCTAGCTCGCCTTCGCAGTCGGCGGCAACCCCTGTGTCGCGAACTGACTGCTATTTTTGTGTACAACAGGCAACTGACTCGGACGGCCAGCTGATACCATTATCCTGCGTATATCGTGGTGGAACTGAACAGCTCGGCGCAGCGAATCGTTCCACCTCGGGACAGCGTGACTGGAAGGACGATCACTGCCAGGCTTCTTGGAGACGGCGCTGCTACCGCTGGACCGCTATAAAACAGTGGTTCACCTGGCTCGCCTTCGCAGTCGGCGGCAACCCCTGTGTCGCGAACTGACTATTTTTGTGTACGACAGGCAACTGACTCGGACGGCCAGCTGATACCATTATCCTGCGTATATTGTGGTGGAACTGAACAGCTCGGCGCAGCGAATCGTTCCACTTCGGGACAGCGTGACTGGAAGGACGATCACTGCCAGGCTTCTTGGAGACGGCGCTGCTACCGCTGGACCGCTATAAAACAGTGGTTCACCTGGCTCGCCTTCGCAGTCGGCGGCAACCCCTGTGTCGCGAACTGACTATTTTTGTGTACGACAGGCAACTGACTCGGACGGCCAGCTGATACCATTATCCTGCGTATATTGTGGTGGAACTGAACAGCTCGGCGCAGCGAATCGTTCCACCTCGGGACAGCGTGACTGGAAGGACGATCACTGCCAGGCTTCTTGGAGACGGCGCTGCTACCGCTGGACCGCTATAAAACAGTGGTTCACCTGGCTCGCCTTCGCAGTCGGCGGCAACCCCTGTGCCGCGAACTGACTATTTTTGTGTACGACAGGCAACTGACTCGGACGGCCAGCTGATACCATTATCCTGCGTATATTGTGGTGGAACTGAACAGCTCGGCGCAGCGAATCGTTCCACTTCGGGACAGCGTGACTGGAAGGACGATCACTGCCAGGCTTCTTGGAGACGGCGCTGCTACCGCTGGACCGCTATAAAACAGTGGTTCACCTGGCTCGCCTTCGCAGTCGGCGGCAACCCCTGTGTCGCGAACTGACTATTTTTGTGTACGACAGGCAACTGACTCGGACGGCCAGCTGATACCATTATCCTGCGTATATTGTGGTGGAACTGAACAGCTCGGCGCAGCGAATCGTTCCACCTCGGGACAGCGTGACTGGAAGGACGATCACTGCCAGGCTTCTTGGAGACGGCGCTGCTACCGCTGGACCGCTATAAAACAGTGGTTCACCTGGCTCGCCTTCGCAGTCGGCGGCAACCCCTGTGTCGCGAACTGACTATTTTTGTGTACGACAGGCAACTGACTCGGACGGCCAGCTGATACCATTATCCTGCGTATATTGTGGTGGAACTGAACAGCTCGGCGCAGCGAATCGTTCCACTTCGGGACAGCGTGACTGGAAGGACGATCACTGCCAGGCTTCTTGGAGACGGCGCTGCTACCGCTGGACCGCTATAAAACAGTGGTTCACCTGGCTCGCCTTCGCAGTCGGCGGCAACCCCTGTGTCGCGAACTGACTATTTTTGTGTACGACAGGCAACTGACTCGGACGGCCAGCTGATACCATTATCCTGCGTATATTGTGGTGGAACTGAACAGCTCGGCGCAGCGAATCGTTCCACCTCGGGACAGCGTGACTGGAAGGACGATCACTGCCAGGCTTCTTGGAGACGGCGCTGCTACCGCTGGACCGCTATAAAACAGTGGTTCACCTGGCTCGCCTTCGCAGTCGGCGGCAACCCCTGTGTCGCGAACTGACTATTTTTGTGTACGACAGGCAACTGACTCGGACGGCCAGCTGATACCATTATCCTGCGTATATTGTGGTGGAACTGAACAGCTCGGCGCAGCGAATCGTTCCACTTCGGGACAGCGTGACTGGAAGGACGATCACTGCCAGGCTTCTTGGAGACGGCGCTGCTACCGCTGGACCGCTATAAAACAGTGGTTCACCTGGCTCGCCTTCGCAGTCGGCGGCAACCCCTGTGTCGCGAACTGACTATTTTTGTGTACGACAGGCAACTGACTCGGACGGCCAGCTGATACCATTATCCTGCGTATATTGTGGTGGAACTGAACAGCTCGGCGCAGCGAATCGTTCCACCTCGGGACAGCGTGACTGGAAGGACGATCACTGCCAGGCTTCTTGGAGACGGCGCTGCTACCGCTGGACCGCTATAAAACAGTGGTTCACCTGGCTCGCCTTCGCAGTCGGCGGCAACCCCTGTGTCGCGAACTGACTATTTTTGTGTACGACAGGCAACTGACTCGGACGGCCAGCTGATACCATTATCCTGCGTATATTGTGGTGGAACTGAACAGCTCGGCGCAGCGAATCGTTCCACTTCGGGACAGCGTGACTGGAAGGACGATCACTGCCAGGCTTCTTGGAGACGGCGCTGCTACCGCTGGACCGCTATAAAACAGTGGTTCACCTAGCTCGCCTTCGCAGTCGGCGGCAACCCCTGTGTCGCGAACTGACTGCTATTTTTGTGTACGACAGGTGAGCATTGATGACAACTCATCACTAGCCATTTATTTCATTAAGCCGCCGACTGCAATTTGGGCAATGTGTGCAAGTTGTACCTGGTCATAACTTGTGCTTTGCTTAACCTGCTAGTATTGTTCTTGACTGTTCACAATGGCACGTTGTGGGATTTGTAATGAGGCTCTACTTAAAGATTGAAAACGAACTGTTTGCTGGAATGTAGCTTTGGGTACCATCTCGGAGAATGTTCAGGTCTTTCTGAGAGTACATTTTCATCCATGGGACCTGGAAAACGTGAAAAATGGCGATGTCGCGCCTGTCGCGGGGAGGCAATCTCGGTGACCTCCAATGGGAAGCCTACGGAAGAAGAACCATCAGATGTTTCTAAAAAGGTAGCTGTTTTGGAAAAAAAACTGATTGTGTTTTCAGAGCTGAAAATAAGCATTGATAGCCTCCTGGCTCTACCGGTCCAGCTCGAGAAGCAATTGTCGCAACAATTGAAGGCCTCCAAACGACAGTAAATGAGGTTGAAACTTCAGTGGAATTCCTGGCATTCAAATATGACACGCTCCTTGCGACATGCAATGATGCCGTGCAAGCAACCAAGACACTTGAGCAAAAGGTAGCGTTTCTAGAAGGAACTATTGGCGAACAAGCTTCGATGATTCACCGAATTCAGTCAGAGCTCAATGACAGTGAACAGTACAGCCGTCTGTCGAATCTAGAGATAAGCGGACTGCTAGTTCATCCATAGGAAGACCTGCGGGCTGAAATTGCGCAGATGGCTGAAGCGCTTCAAGTGCGTGACTTCAACCCTTCTGAGATAACTGCCGTGCACCGCCTGCCATCGCGTCAAGAGAAGATTCCGGTCGTATTGCTCAGGTTTTCGTCCCCGACCATACGGGAGAAATGGCTGCAGGTTAAAGGCAAACTTAGGACGCTAAACAACTCCGACAAGCTGTCTTCAGTCTTCTTCAATGAAAACTTGACCCGTGAGAACAGTGAGCTGTTCTGGAAAACTCGAATCCGAGGAAAGGAAAAATCTTTCAAATTTGTCTAGGTCAAGAATGGCAAACTTTTTGCCAGGAAAGCAGTGGGGGCTTCCTCCATCAAAATCGCGTCTCTTTCAGACATTGACAAAATGATGTAGGGAGATTGATTGTTATTGCTATGTCGTCTTTTTCAAACTTTGATGCATGTTTTCAATCGTTCCATCCAATTTCTCTGAGTTCACTTACAATTCTTCATGTTAACATCCGAAGTATTCGAAAATATTGGAATCAATTTCTGGTAGTCGCACAAGACCTTTACCAAGTCGTTGACATATTTGCATTCACAGAGATAAATATTGCTGATCATAATACTTGCATGTTCAAGCTTCCAGGTTATACGGAGCATTTCCTTACCCGTCAAGTAGGTAAAGGTTGAGGAATTGCTGTCTTCTTCAAAGATTCATTATCGGTTTCCCATATTAGCATCTCCTTCAACGCTGCAGAAGCGATGGGATTTGAAATTTCATACTGCAACATCTCGAATCACCTCCTTATCATATGCCGCCCGCCGTCTGGAAGCGTGTCTAATTTTATCACAGAACAGCATGACATTTGTAAAAAAAGGCTTAGCCAAGGCAACCTATGCATAATGGGTGACTTGAATATAGATCTAATAAAGCCTGAGAGAGCGTCTGCAGAAAACTACCTAAATGCCCTTGCTGACCATGGTATAGAAGCACTACTTTCAGATCCTACTAGAGAAGAGTTCGTAAATAACAGTATGTCTAAAACTTGCATAGATCACGTTAATGTTCGCGCCTCGGACCTGTCTCACGCTATGGCAGCTGTCATTCAACAGAAATTAGCAGATCATTACTTTACATTATGCCACGTTGCTAAGGTTGATCCTGCATAGAAACCCGATGATAGCAAATGTGTCATTACTCTCCTAGACCGAAAACTGTTCGACAGAAAGGTGTCATCCTTCGACTGGAACTCATTTCTATCAGGAAATAACAAAGATACGGCGTATGATAACTTCATTTTGGTTTTTAAAAATTTAAAGTAATGCTGCAAAAGAAGTATAATTACCAGAAAACGAAATAATAAATGTTACTGGCTTACACCTGAAATTCTCGCAGCCATAAAAGAGAAAGAAGCCCTTTGGTCGAAATGCCGCGCTTCACCGAAAAATACAACCTTAAGAATTGAATTTCGGGTTGCTAGGAACAAAGTAACCGCTCTTCTTCGGTCCGCTAAAAGACGTTACTACGCTAGCCAGTTTCACAATTGCCACCATGACGTGGCCAAAACGTGGGCTATCGCGCACGAACTACGTGGGCGTCAGCGTAGGCCTGTCAAGGACGCAATAGAGCATAGTTTTGGTCACTTCACATCATCTTTGGCAAATGATTGTAATAACTTTTTTTCTAAGGAACAGCGCATTACCCTTGCCACATCACGTCCGCCGTTACTTCCTTCTTCTGTGGCTGACTCGGCATTTCTTCCACCCATAACAGAGCCAGATCTTTTCGGTATAATTTCCAGCCTACAGCACAACAAATCGGCTGGAATTGATGGGATATTTATCAGCGACCTTTCCAGAAACTTTCAAAGCTTAAAGTGTGTCCTCCTCTAAATGCTAAATAGTATCATTGAAAGTGGCTGCCTACCACACTCTCAAACAAGCACGTGTCATTCCACTTTACAAGGGTGGCAAAAGGAATGATATTTCGAACTATCGCCCAATTTCTATCGTGTCATGTATATCACAAATCTTAGAAAAACATATCTCATCTACTATGTCAGCATTTTTGCTGAGGCATAATTTGCTCAGCACGCATCAATACGGATTTGTTGCTGGTTCTGATACCCAAACATTATTAGAAAACTCGTCGGATTCTATTCATTTTAATTTTGATAGAAATGAAGTGGCATTTGGTCTTTTTCTTGATGTTAAGAAGGCGTTTAATTCTGTACACCACGACATTCTATGTGAAAAGTTGTATTGCTATGGGTTTCGTGGCCCTTTTCAAATGGTACTAAGAAATTATTTGTCTCAGCGATCCCAAATGGTGGAACTTGGACCTGTGCAAAGCAGTATTATAGACTTACATAGTGGTGTTCCTCAGGGATCCATCTTATCACCTCTCTTATTTAATCTCTAAGTTAATGACCTTCCCAGTGTTATAAC